>NC_143551.1:137191406-137494375 GCF_054136105.1 Typopeltis vanoorti | reverse complement strand
TGATTTTTTTTAATAGATTCAAAAAAGAAAGCTCTCAGAAGTGGCTATTGGATCTTTAGTTATAGCAAAGAATAAAAATGGCAGGTATTATAGATGTAAAGTTACAAACAAAACTTCTCAGCCATATTATTCAGTTGATTTTGATGACAGTTCCTTCAGTGACAATCTCCTTGCTGAGGATATAATTGTAAGTAATTCTTAGCATTTCTTTTTTATCTTGTTATTAAAGATGGCCTATTTTACAAGTGCTAATTACTGGAAATATGTATAAAAATATATTCATACTTATAAAAGTTTTTTTTAATTGAAAAAAAAAAAATGTTAAGTATTTTTATATGGCCATTGATTTATTGTTTTTAATTACTATGGTTTGTTGCATTTCTGTATTAATAGAGATACCACTAATTAGAGTTTTAGTAAATGGTAAGCAAAATAATAGGAAGCATAAATAAAATGCAACAATGAGAAATTAATTTTGTAAAAATTATTCATTTTTGCAACTGAAACATCTCTGTGGAAAGTATAATTTTACTTAGTACAGAATCGTGTCTTGGGAATTTTAATTAAGATTACTGTCTTTCTCTTAGCCACCTTGCTGATTTTTTTTTTCTCTTCCCATTATGAAAATAAAATTCTGAAGACTGATACCAGTTTAAGTAATAACTCTGTAATATTGACTTGCTCAATGTTTGACCTTCACAGCAAAGCACTGATGCAGACCTCATCCATATGACTGGCATATGTACTTTATCTCGCCATATTGTTTTAAACCTCTGTACATGATATAACAATCAACCTCTCTTTTAGAATAAAGAGATTTGGAAAATGCCATTTCTAGAAAATGCATTGCATTTTTTAGGAATGGCAATGAAAGACATTGTCTTTCTAATACCCTGCTTTGTCTTTAATTTCTTTACCTAATATTCGTGAATGGTCAACTGCCTTAACTATCGGCTGCTGCCATCTATCTATTTCTAGTATATCTTATTTTCCACACTCTATATTCCAACAAATTTATTTCTTTTACAACTGCACTAGTTAGACTATGTATTGATTGCAAGATTATAAGATCTTAAATCAAACACAAAACAGATATCGTTTCTATTCCCTGCGCGTGCATGTGTTTATATATACAGTAAAACCCCTTTTTTACACTTTTCAGGGGACTGATGGAAAAAAGTACAAATAGGAAATGTAAAAAAACATTAAAAAAAGGCTAAAAGATGACTTACTGCTAGTATGTGAGTCTACATACTAGATACAAAATTTAATAACTGAAAATAAATGAATTTACAATGTACTTACATTTATCTATTTAAAAAAATCTTTAATTGTTGATTTTTTTTTTTTTTTTGATTTTTTTTACTATTGTGTTCAAAGTGGACACGGAGAGTCCAAGATCTTATGCTAAATGCACATGTGTTCCAGCATACCAATTTACACGTCGTAGAATTGCCATCTTTTCTTCTACCGAAATACATTTTCTGTCTTTTTTTCCTCCATGTTACTAACATGGATAATCCACCACCGCAACTTGAAAGAAACTTTCACACGCTAAATTACATTGCAGAAATTCTGCAATATCAATTCGTTCTGTGATTGAAAAATCACGGTATCGCTCATCACTACAGTACTGCTGCATGCGCGCAAGTCACCGTGATGGTGGAAACGAAACTTCAGCCGAAAGCAACGCCACCTGAGAACAGAAATGCGCAGATTTCCGCTGAAATCAATTTGAAAATCGGTATTGCCACCGAGAAAAAAACGCAAATCACAGGAAATAACATCCACATCAAGTTGTTAATGGCGGGAAAACAATACATCATGAGAATAGGCCTTAAGACGGGACCAACAGAAAATGACATAAATTGCAGGAAAGTAAAATTGGGATTTTACTGTATATATATATATATATATATATATATATATATCTTTACTTTAAATTAGTCGTGGCTTAATTTTAAATCTCATAAACTTCTGTGTTATGCAGGCTTGAATTTTTTTAGGATAGTGCATTGACAGAATCAGTCCATTGTGTTGTTCACAAACCATTTAATTAAGTCAAAAGGAAATATTTACAGAATTATTCACATATGTATACAATGTCATTACAATTCTCTTGCTAGTCTAATTCTAATCTAAGCTTAGTTCTAATTCACAATCTTGCATAACATTAACTGAATATAAGGCATACCTTGTTTAAGCCTAATTCAACATTAATATACATTATCTCATAAACATAAACACTTGACATACATTCTTTCAGTATTATTATTATTATTACATAACACCCCCAGGGAGTCCAAAGAGTCACCGAAGGAGGGCACTGTTATACCCTGATAAGTAGGAATATTAAGATTTCATTTATCATTGTATAACAGAGCGAACACCCAATAAGAAACATTAAAATATGCTTGGTATCTAAGTATGAGTAGTTTTGAATACATTAATAAGAGAATAAAAGAAAGAAGTGTAAAGTAATGAGATGTTATTTACTTGGTATAAAAGAAAATAATATGTAGGAAAAGTGTGCAAATATTATGTGTATAATTTAATACCGAATTAAGGTCGACATTATCTTTAGTGTGAATTAACCTTTATTGTGAAAATACGTGTAAAAACCAGACCAAAATTAATCTGGGTAAACGTAAGCTCGAAGTTCGGGGGGCAAAGCAGACAGTTGCCCCAAGCAGTCTTGCGTTCATGGAACGTGCTTAGAAGCGGCGGGAGACAATTGGACAATATGAGGTCATACACACGTGACAGCAAATTCTACGTGCCGTGTGAACGGCCAAAGTTACGATGATGGCCGTTAGGGAGGAAGTATAAAAGGGATTAGAACCCCCTCCCCCCATCTCTTGTGTCCTGTATTCACCGTGTGGTTAATCGTAGCTCTGGGTGTAGGTCCGTTGCTGGCATGCAATCGGAGGAGTTTTCAGCAGGAAATCTAATCCCGAGATACAGCAACAAACTACGTCGCGTGGAACGTCGAGGAATGTACGTGTCCGATATGCAGTGATGATGAAAGTCGAGGAGTTCAAACATTGACGATCGGAAAGAAAGGAACAAAGGAGTATAGATAAGTAGATAATTTATTCTTTGATATGTGTGAGAATCCAGAAATTAATATTGTGTAGAACTTTAATGACAAGAGACTCAGAGATAACAATTAAGAGAGAATGCATGTGAAAAGACTTGTTTGTTGTAGAAGATTATGAAAGGACAGACACTGTATGAATCTGTGTATTATGTGTATTTAAGAATGTTTAAACCGGATTTGATCTGTAGAGTAAAGGTTAACTGAGATTGTAAAGACTAAGATTATAGTGAATAAGAAATATGTTATGTGTAGAGTAACTTAGGTAGATTAAAATTTGATGGAGTTTTATGTAGAAGGTATAAGAGTTATCAGATATGGATTATTATTGCTTAGCTAGATTTTGATTGGAACCTTTTTAATTTTGTATTGTTAGCAGTATGTACATTATGCTAAATAAACCTTGTTTTTCTTTAGCCAATTATTTCTCTTTATGGAATTCGATGCACCACTTGTAAAGTTAGATACGAACCTGGGCGGTAAACCTTTAGAACACAATTCACGGTCATGATTGCGTATCTTGTGTTATCTTTGTTAACTTCTTGGTTAACATTCTAATTAATCTAAGAGTCCTAAGTGGCGCAGCTTAAATAAATAAATTTTCTTAGGACTTAACAAGAGGTTGGTAACGAAGAGTCTGCCACATAGGTTTTGGCTCGACCCTCGGGCTCTTCCTTTGTGACCCAGAGATTACATAGGCAAGACTTTAAGGAAACTCAAAAGATATAAGAATTTAATAAGAAAACTGCACACATCTCATTACTTTACAATTCTTTCTTTTCTTTTCTTATTAATGTATTCAAAACTTCTCATACTTAGATACCAAGCATATTTCAATGTTTCTTATTGGGTGTTTCTTATTCGCTCTGTTATACAATGATAAGATGAAATCTTAATATTCCAACTTATCAGGGTATAACAGCACTTACTCTACAACTCTCAGTCTCCACCATGCACAACTACCATCATCATCTACACCAGCACCATCTACTGCCAACCACCACTAATATTTTCACAGACAATCACAAACATCCATGCCCACAGCAGGATTCGAACCTGCAACCTTTTGGCTGGAGAGCGGATATGCTAACCACTCGGCCAACCAGGCCAGCAGCATCCATGCCCACAGCAGGATTCGAACTTGCAGTCTTTTGGCTGAGAGCGGATATGCTAACCGCTCGGCCAACCAGGCTGGCTATAACTACTTACAATTCTTGTAAGTAGTTATAGCCAGCACACTGTCTTTCACATTAACCTTTTTTTCACACGTAAGTCTTCTTCTTGTCTTTCTTTCCATCTGCCAGCTCATTCCTGATTATTCCTCTAAATTTCTTTCTTGTCCGGATCGTCTATTATTCCTTGCCGCATAGGACCCTTCCTTAACTTGGCGGCAATGTACATCTCTTTCCTTTTGAGACGATCAACACAATACTTCTCATGTGGTGATGGACCCAGGCACTCAGAACCCACAACTCTTCTCTTTAGATCTCCGACAGTGAACTTCCCATGACTGTGGACTCAGGTAAGAGGTTTGAGAAACCTAAGACAGATTTCCTTCTCTTCCAATTCCCGACAACAAATTTATGTCATGGCGGACCCAGATAAGAGAAGGCTTAGAAAACCCCAAGAACAACTTTCCTCCTAGACAACCTGCCTTATATACACTCGGACTCCCCTTGTGTGCATGCACACATCTCTCAAAAATGGTTACATATTGACCTTCGGACATGCTGATGTCATTCTTCATGCATCTTTGGAATTCTCTATCCTTGGCAATTCTTAGAATTCTTCTCTATGATCATGTATTGACCTTTGGACATGATGACATCATTCTTCGTGTCTTTGGAAATTTCCATCTATGACAATTCCAGGAATTCTTCACTATTTTCATAATTAGACTTACTGATATAACATGAGTTAATATCATTGCATGTGACGTCACGAGCCACATTATTTTAACAAATGCTTATTACAAAATTATTGTAATAAGTTTCTGAGTACATTCTCCTTAACAAAAAACGTAAAAACTAGCATAAGTTATGAAGTCACATATCATGAGAGATTTTATACTAGCAAAGTATTAAATTAAAAGTTAGAAATACATCTAAATTGAAGTAAATATATAAATGCAGTAAACATGAAATGTGAAAAGTGAATTGAATATAATTAAGTGTTTTTAATAATATAATTATATTTATTATTAAATATAATAAAGTGAATAACACATTGTACTTTCATTAACTTGAATAGAATTTTATGAAGGTATGCTATACCACATTATTGTGTGGCATATTTAATATAGTATGTTTTATGAACAAGGAGTGACACATATGAACCCTGAAGATGTAAGACTCAATAAATTACACAGAAGTTCTGTGTAGAAATTGTTTTTGTAATGACAAATTGACAATGTCGGTGTTGACATTAAGTTGTGGAATTATCAATGATGCAGATATTGTGTCACTGCAGATCTGTCATTTGTAGTTTTTCAGCCAAAACTTTTTAGAAAGAACACTATTTAATTACTAGTTTCATACATCATGCTGTGTACATCTTCAGGTTGAATACAAATGGGGGGGGGGGAATAAAAAGGTACTAACAGACAGATTTCTAAATTAATTACTATTATACTTTAAATGAACATAAGCCAGGTATTGAATATAGCATTGAGAAGTCAGACCTGTTTCTCATTGTTGCAATGTGCTATGTAACTTCTCTAATAACCTAATTCATTAATACTTGGGTCTTCAGTATATGCTAACCAAAGCTGTCTTAAAAGGTGAGACCGTAGTTTTTTTATTACACTGGGTATCATATCATTTCGCTAGTTCCTTTAAATTTGTGAACATAGTTGTTGAATTCTATGTATGGAATTTTTTGCGAGTTGAAAAATTACTTTGGTTGTGTGAAATGTGAAAATTTCATTAATATTATCATCATAAAATTCCTGATATATACCCTCAAAGGGTGTACAGGATATGTTAGGACTACATAAAAATTACATCATTACTAACTTCCTATCTACAATTTTCCTCCAAATTAGTCTGTTACCTGTCAAGACTGCAACACTATCAGATCTTATATTTCTATCTTCTAAGGCACTTTTTACTGTATCAATCCGTATCAATCCACCTATATTTTGGGCTTCCTCTGGGTCTTTTCCTGCCAACTTGGCAGAGAACACCTGTTTTGCTAATCTTTCCTCTCCCATTCTGTTTAAGTGACCATACCACCTGAGATTAGCTCTGCTAGCACTTTCCTGGATGCTAATAATGTCAAGTTCTTTCTAATATCTTTGTTTTTAATATGATATTGCCATTGATGCCATCTCTTTATGCCCCTAATCTTTCTCAGGACTTTCATATCTGCAGTCTCTAGTCTTTGGTCAAGTGAAGTTTTACTTCTAACCTAGCTCTCAGATCCATAAGTTTAAATTGGTTTGAACACTGTCTAGAGTTTAATGTTTTACCAATTTCTCTCTTATTCCATATAAATTTCAGTTGACTTCCTACCATACCAGCTTTGTTGATTCTGTTGTCTATTACCATATTTAATTTACCAACTTCACTAAAAATCATGCTTAAGTAGCTGAAATGTTTTACTTGCTCTATAGGTTTGCAACGCAGTTGATATTTTCGATGCTTCTGCCTATTTTCATTGTCTTTGTCTTGTTATTGCTGACTTTCATACCATATCTATTAAGCAGTTATTCAAATTAGTCAGAGAATCTTGCAGGCTTGCAGCAGATTTATTTAGAAGTATAACATCATCCGCATAAAGCAAAGAGCTGAGATTAACATCTCTAATTTTGATATCAGGTTTAATACCACTCTCCTTCATAATGTGATCCATATAGATAATGAATAACAGAGGAGATAATGTATATCCTTGTCAAACACCTGATTTAATATCAAAACATCTTCGTGTACTTCAATTCTAACTGCTGACTTACATCTCAAATAAAGTCTAAGTGTTTCTTGATATAATGGCCCATTGACACTATAAAACTGTAGCGTTTTGAATAGCTTCCTTTTTGGCACCTTTTCATATGCCTTTTCCAGATCTACAAAACTTAAATACAGATCTTAGTTCAGAAATAATGGGAACAGAACAATCTGTCATAAAGTGAAAATCTGATCCTCACAGCCTCTATTTGGCCCTAATCTAGCTTGTTCTTCACCAAGCCTCTCTTCTGCAATCCTTCTCAACCGTTTCCCAAGTATACGTGCATATATCTTACCATGAACACTCAGTAGACAAATACCACTGTATTGTACGGCCATACTTTGTATAGCCAACCTTGGCTTTGTGCCAAGAATAATCAATTCATGCTGAAGGGGAGAAAGAAATAAAGGATGCATGAATTGACCACCAACACGTGAAGTCACGTATGTTATACGTAAATTTTTCAACTGTTGTACATGCAAAATAGTTACCACTTTAAGAACTAGAGTTTTCATAAAAGAAAAGCTAATTTTCCGACATATAAAAATAAACACTCATCCCATGAAACACATTGGAATGGATTCTCCTTCTTTTGACATGCGCATAAGTGTCGAAGGGTATCACATCTGTGAGCATACATTAATTCTCGCATTCAGTTTTATTTCCCTTGTATATATGTGGATACTATGAGAGCTCTACTCCAATCATCTGGAATTGAGCATTTCTGGTCGAATATCATCTACTGCTGCCTTTCTGCATTTCAGGTTTTTGTTGGCTTTTTTTACTTAAGTATGGATATGTATTCCTGACTGCATGCCTGGTTAGTGTTTTTTACCACTGTGCTGTCATCACTGCTTGTTTTTTAGCAATATTTCAAAGTAATTATTCCGTACTTCAAGGGTATCTTTTTTCTCCTGTTTTCATGTCACCATTATCATCTCTAATTCCTTTTACAGCACTCTCTCCTCTATTTCTGAGCTTTTCAGAATGTCTTGCATCTTCTTGATATTTATTTTCAATGTTCTTGCGAAAGTCCTCCCATGACTTTTAGTTAGCTAGTTTTCAGTGTTTAGCTTTCTTACATTTGTCTCTGTATTCTCTAAGAGCACAAGCTGACTTATTTGACAGGAACTTTTGATATGCTTTCTTCTTTTCTTTTACTGCCTCTTTAACTTTCTGTGTCCACCATGGAGTTCTGATTTTTCTATCCTTACAGACAACCTCAAGTCTCTCTGGCTGAATCAGTCAGTGTTTTCTTTAGGACTTGCCACTGAATTTCCAAGGTTTGGTTGCTGTTCTCAAACTCTTTCATTTTTTCTTCAATCATGTTTGTGTAGTTCACATCTGAGAGCTGCTCAACTTTTATTCTCTTTAAAAACTTTCTTACATGTTCTTCTTTTCAATTGAAATTCATTTATCCTGCTCAAGACTAAATGGTGATCACTTCCAATTTCAAATTCTCTGTACACTCTGGTATCCAGGGAGAAAACATCACTATCAACAATAACATAGTCAGTGAGTCAGTTCTTTCTCTAAAGCCTCAAAAAATTCCTCCACTTCTACCTTAGTAGAATCTTCTGTGGGACTATAGGCATAAATAAGTCTCATTGTCCAGTTCCCAATTCTGATATTTGCCCACATCACTCTACTTGAGACCGCCTAGTATTCAAGAAGAATTAGCCTCATATTTAGTGTTGAATACTGTGGCTACTCCTTTTCCTTGATTGTCATTGCCTGAATATAACATTTTGTGTTTATTGCTCAGAAAGATCTCGCCAGTTTTTGCCTGTTTTGTTTCAGTC
The DNA here is from genome assembly GCF_054136105.1 of Typopeltis vanoorti. Lineage (NCBI taxonomy): Eukaryota > Metazoa > Arthropoda > Arachnida > Uropygi > Thelyphonidae > Typopeltis > Typopeltis vanoorti. Next base: position 137,485,531 of record NC_143551.1, on the reverse strand, counting down.
ATCCCTATTATGTCGATCTGGTACTTATCCAATTCCTTAGCTAGCTCCATTTTTTTGCCATTTAGGCTTCTTATATTGATAGTACCAATCTTGAACTCTGGTAATGTTGAGTTGGGGTGGATTTTAGGATTTGTTACAGTAGATGACTTTTTGCTGTTTTTCCTTTTTCCCTGGCGAAAACAACGTGGGGCCTTGTTTAACCAGGCAATTCCCCAGCTGACATGAAATTCTGTCATGTACCATCATTTTTTATTTTGATTTAAGCCAATAAGAATACAATTTGGTCAGCTAGATCCCAAATTGCCAGCCTCTCCTTGTTCGTTCAGTATCCAGGTAGATACTTAACATGGCGCACCATAAGAAGGTGAGGATTGGACATTAGGTCAGAAGCCCTGATTGGTTCTCTGCATTCCTTTAAAGGCTATGTGGAGGTCTCCTCTCAGTTATATTGCTTTGACCCTTTAGCATCCCATTGTTAATATCATTAACGTAATTATTTAATAATGTAAAAAAATTAATCTTATTCATTAATGTCAGTATAATTTTAAAATGATTTTTCTAACAAACAATTTTTTAGGACTTTTTGATCTGCATTTTCCATCACTTACTTTCTAAATGCATTCCTTCTACTGTAAAACCATTATTTTTCTTACACTTATTTACCAAACAGTTGCAGAAATCAATCAGGTGATATGAATATATTCTTGAATACATAAGAAGAAAGAATTAAAAAATATGTATAAATTAATTTGCTTAGTTGTACTATCATTTGTTGGATCTTCACACTTTTTTTCCAGGGAAAACTTCATTGTATTACCTAGTGTGCTTTGTCTGTTTTTATTTTATTTTATTTATTTTTTTTTTAACACCATCTTCACCATACTTTCATAAAATAGCAAGGGAAGAAAATTTGTCTATTTCGATGAGCAGTTCACTGTGTTGTCAGTTTTCATGTATATCAAACAAGAATTGTCTGTTTTAGCACCATAAAATTACAATAAAAGAATGTTTAACTGCAAGTTTTGGAAATGTATTTTTCTCTTTTAGTAAAACTGCTTGTTGTATCGCTTATTTGCTTACAGATTAGTTTGGTTCATTGGATTTTTCTCTAAACACTGCTATTCCCCCCATAATTCTTGTATAAACACCCAGCCAGTTTTGTCAACACTCAAACTTCTAATTCATTTCCTACCTGCAGCTGTCTTAGTAATAAGTAGCATACACACTTCACTTTTATTGACTGATTAGTAGGAAAAGGTACCATATTCTTTACAGATGCCCAGATGGAAAATTGAGCAGGATGATGGAGTACGTGTTCTCATCTTGCAAAATTTAATGCTGAAGCAGTCAGCTAAACACTATCAAAGAAGCAGTGATATATGGAATAGATCAGTGCCATGAAGTGGCCTTGACAATATCCCCTCCCCCCCCACACACTCACCACTACTTGGATTCCCTCTCCAGGCATGACTGGCAGTGTATGTAGCAGTGGGATTATGCTCCAGAAGGCATTGCTTCCATTTGGACAGGAGACAAATTTATGAAATTGGATATGGATCTGCTGGTGATTGATCTGCATATACTGTGTGCTTTGGTAAAGGCAGAGTATGAAGCTGGAGTTCTTGATCTGAGCCACATACGGTGAACTGAATTTTTTCTTTAACTGCTTTGACACGTTTTCACTTAAACTAGTTTGGAAAGTGGATGAAGATTATGGGTCAAATGGGAGATGAATTTCTACATACCACTGAAAATAATTTCTGTAACTTGTTCACATCAGGTGCCAGGGTCACTCAAGTGAGTGGAAGCAATAGTCAGACTAAGAAAAGGAGGAGCAGAAATTCTGTACATCATCCCATTTGGCTTCTTTGTAGTGCCACAGGATCTGAGATCAGGAGTGGTTGGAGGAGGGACGTTCTGTAAGAGAGGAGACTTATACAAGATTGTGATCTGAGTTGCTGACAAGAGAGGTTCCCTCTACTGTGCATCTGGAAGGAGAACTGGTTAAAAAGAGATCCAGAGTATTTGGAGAGTGAAGAGAGTTATCAGGGATTTGAGTTGATAGATGTACAATTTGTGTTAGGTCATTACTTATAGCAAAGACTTCTGCTTCTCTTCCTGCTTGGTTGGTGGTGTTGAAGTAGAGGAGCAGTTGGAATTGTGAACATTGAGGTCGTCCAGGAAGATGACCTCACTATTTGGATAGATGGATTGCACATGGTGAAGTTTCATGGAAAGGAATCTGAAGAGATGTGAGTGGTTATTGGTTTTGGAGACCAGTAAATGCAACAAATGAACATTACTACATGGGAGCGAACCTTGAGCCAGAGCACGTCAAAAGCAGGGGATTCTAAATTAACCATTCTCTAGCAAGCTATGTTAGATTTCACAAAGGCACAGGTGTTAGATTTCACCACAAGGGTAGCCTTGTGATGAAAAGAATTCTGAATGTATAGTTTGGGCACTAGGGGTAGATAGTAGTAGATGCAATCTGAGTTTCTGTCAGGAATAAGACATTTGGTTTTGCAAGACTTGCAAGTGAAGATGACATCATTTATGTTTGTGTTAATCCCACAGATGTTGGTAAAGTGGATGTGAAAGCGAGTTTTTAGTGAAAAGATTCTGCCATGGTTTGCATGTTGTGGTTGGGATTATTTTATGAGGAAAATTCACTTTTGTACATCGTCACTGTTCTTGTTTGTTGAGGGTCTTCATAAGTTTGGTTAGATGGAAGGATATAGTGGGGATGTGCAATGAGAGAATATCGACTCTTGGACATGAAATCCATACAGAGAGAAACCAGTTCCAGTGGTAAATTTAATTTAATTCTTTATCCAAGTGTGAGCAAACAAAGTTTGCACCTGAAAGTATCTTCAGGACTGGGGTAAGATGGTACAACACCGGGCAACTCGTTGCAAAGGTGGAGCAAGCTAACATTACTCCTGTCTCGGTATCTCCCATAATGCAAAACACATCTCCTTGCAGATATGTATAATATTATGCATTAAGGGAAGGGCCACTACCCAGACTAGTTTCGACCTTTATTGAGGTCTCTTCAGTGGGAGCCAGGCCCAAGTGGAGATACCAGGCAGAAGCATTAGCAAGGTCATCTCTACCTGTAGGAGTTGCCAAACGGTGTGCCACCTTTTTATTAAATTACTCTGGATTTAGAGAAAGATGTTGAAAGTTTATTTTTCACTTGGTTAGACTATAATATGAAAAAAAAAACTTTTAACATCTTTCACTAAATTCAGAGTAATTTAATAAAAAGGTGGCACAGTGTTTGGCAACTCCGATAGGTGGAGATGACCTTGCTAATGCTTCTGCCTGGTATCTCCACTTGAGCCTGGCTCCCACTGAAGAGACTTCAATAAAAGTCGAAACTAGTCTAGGTAGTGGCTCTTCCCTTAATGCATAACATTATATATATCCGCAAGGAGATGTGTTTTGCATTATGGGAAATACCGAGATAGGAGTGATGCTAGCTTGCTCCACCTTTGTAACGAGTTTCCCGGTGTTGTACCACCTTACCCCAGTCCTGAAGATACTTTCAGGTGCAAACTTTGTTTGCCCACACTTGGATAAAGGATTAAACTAAATTTATTATAGTCTAACCAAGTGAAAAATAAACTTTCAACAGTTCCAGTGGCATGATGTGGCCTCGACAGTGCTCCTCCTCCCCACATTCCACCACTCGGACTCCCTCTCCAGGCGTGACTGGCAGAGTAATTAGCAGTGGGATTATGCACCAATTGATTAGAAAGCCTCCTGACTCGTTACTGACAGGTTCAGGCCTGTGCACTAACTGACAGTTGGCCTACAGTATCATTTTAACTGATGTAGTCTTGAATTGGAGGAGGTTATGGATTCCTAAGTTTGTTTGTCATGGCCTTGAAGGGTATTCTTTGCACTTCATGGAGAAGAGAAGTGGGATGAAACAGTAACCAGAATCCCTGCTGTAGACCAGACATGACATTTGCCGCTTCAGACTGCCAATAAGCCAGGCAGTAGTATTTGACTGGGCCATGAAGAACATGTACTACCTAGTGTCTAGTTGCCATTTCCTCCAACTATGAAGGTATCCCTTTGTAATATTATATGCATTTGATCTATCTAATATTTGTATAATTAGAGTTATGTTGTAAGGAAATATATGTTTCTTGCTTTCTGTAGCAGTAAGCAGGTTGGGTAGCTGTGTCTGAGACACAGCTACCCAACCGAGTTATTGGTAAGCTGATAAATTGTTTGTTTTCCTCCCCTTTTCATCTATTATTAAACTATGAGATTTATTGTAGCAAATATTTAAAAATATACCCCATACACTCTGTTAATCATTTCTGACTGCTTAGTAGTTCAGGGTTCCACCATGGCTTTAAAGAGAATGCAAATCAAGATTATATTTTTGGAATTGCAGTCAAAGCTGCCTGGACAATACAATTTATTCCATATATCATTACTTCATTGATAGGTGTTCAATTGATTACTTTAGCAATAAATTTTGCAATGTATGAAAATGTACTCCAATTATCCTGGTCAGTTTTCCATGCTGGTTGATTGATTGTTTTGGATTTACAGCCAAAGCAACTAAGCAAAACCATGAAGCCAGTGTTATGTCTATAGATTACATGTTCTTCTTGTTGATTTTCTTGTTTTGCAGGATGAAAACCCAGAGTTTATGGGAAGAAAAGCCCTTCCACCTCCATAAGACTGACTAACTCGCCTTCAGTTTAAAAGCCCTTATAAAGGTTCTTCTATCTTAGACAGGATTCACACACAGGTCTTTCTAACTAAAGGGCATCAGTAGTCCACTTCCATGTGGAGATCTGCATGAGAGAACATAGTTCCTTTAAGGATATTGTGCAGAACCAGGGAAATGATTACTTTCATTCATATTCTCTTCAACATCCCACACAAACAGTGGAAGAATGGTAGCAGATTGTAAGATCTGTTGCAGAATATGATGAGTAGACATATGAAAGAATGCATTGTGTCCATTATTAAGAAAAACAGCATTATTATTGTCAAGTATATGCTTTGGATCTACATTCACCCATTTGTGTTTGGTGCTACCCCAAATTGTATACCTGTTTAGGTGTACAATTTAATATTGCTTCCTCCAGATGCCCCTTAACTGTCTCCCATGCACTACTAACATTCTTACCCTGCAGTGTTGTATGCCATGGTACAGATTTAAGCTTTTTCCTAAACATGTCATAATCAGTTGCCTTGTAGTTCCACAAATACCCCTTCTTGATAGAATATTCCTGATGTTTTACAATCACCCAAGTCAAGACCACATGGTCACTTTCACCAATTGGAGGCAATATTGTCACCTCGGTTATGAATAGCTCTTCTGATCCTATGTCCTGGTGTAATACTCTCCCATCCCTTGTCCTCTTCTCCATCACATGCTGCCTTAAGCTATTATCTCTTAGCAGGTGTATAAATTCTATTTCCTTTCTGCCATGTGATCTTTCTTCCTTCCAGTCTATATCTCCATAGTTGAAGTCCCCCAAAATAATCACTCGACCTGTACTCATTGTATTTATTTGACAATGCATGTCCTCCAGAGCATCTCTGGAACTCCCTGGCTTATAGCAACAACCAACTGTATATTTTGTCTTATTGATCTTAATCTGATACCAGATTGCTTCAAATGAACAGTCCCCCTTCTGCCTGTTTCCTATTCTTTTTGGTTGCAATTCATCTGCTATCATCAGCAGTACTTCCCCCCCCCTCTCCCACACACACACACACATCCTATCCTCCATCTTCCCTGAAAATACTAAACCCTTCACATTCAATCCCGGTATCTACATCATCTGCTGTTAGCCAAATCTCGTTAATGCCTATAACTTTTGTTAAGGTTGCACTAACCAATGCCAAAAATTCCTCCTTCTTGTTCCTGATACTTCTGGTATTAGTATATAGTATTAGTATTTACGATATTTTTACGACTATTACAATTATTATAGAAGAAACTGATCAGGTTAGGATCTTGGAGATTTAATAAATAAGAAGTTGAAATTCAGGGATCATATAGCAAAGATTGCAAATACAAATCAGAGGATAATTGTAATGCTGAAACAAAACATTGACAAGTAAGGAAGTCATTTTGCCTCTACTTGATATGACCTCACCCAGACTATTTATCTGCCAATCTGGTCTCCTTGTTTCAAAGGCGATGCAGATACAGGAACGGGGAGTGTTAAAGATGATATCAGATCTGTTAAATGTACATTATGAGAACAGGTTGAGAATCTGTGAACTGCAGACACTAGCAACCAGGAGAAAGAGTGGGGGGAATATGTTAGAGACCTACAAGCTTCTGAAAGGGCTTGTAGATCTCTAACCTACAAGCCTAAATGAAACCTAAATGAAAAATTCCATCAGTGGATGGAATTTTTCATCCACTGATGGATGGTGGAGACAGAGGGTAGTTGAATGAATGGTGGAGACAGAGGGTAGTTGAATGAATTCAGGAAAAGATGAGACAACTGGTATTGGTGATATGTGACCTCCCTCTATGAGTTCCTAACTCTCTTCGATGTAAATTAACTACTTTGTGTAATGTATTCAATATTATCCGTGTGACTATAGTGTTTGAAAACAGAGGAAAGTGATTATGGCTTATTAGTATAGTGAGTCAAATGAGTCAGCAAAAAATAAAATAAAATAAAAGAGAGGATATTAAGCCAGCCAGATTAAGGAAGAAATAAGATAAGCACATCAGAAAGGTTCTTAACAACTTGCAAACATTTAGGCACCTAAAACAAAGACTTTTGGCAAAAGAAAACATGAGTGACGTCATTGTGCCAGAGGATGATCACAGACATTTGGGAGTCAAAACAAAGAACGAGGAGGACTTTTAAGGGGCTGAAGAGGGAAGAAAGAGAAAAAAAGAGGAGAAGATTTGGAGTTCTTGGCTGGAAGTCTGGTAGCTCATGCTTCTTGACCCTGAGAGGACACTCATGGTTTATTGTTGGAGTTTTGTCAATGGTGAGTCTCCCTGAAGTTCTCCGGGCAATTCCACAAGGCACGTCTGCCGACGTATCTTGCCGTATAGCAGGCTGTGCTCCCCGTGATCTCAAGCACGACTGACCAGGGTCCAATGGATAAACATTGAAGGTGAAATCAGAGTCTCTCCAGTTATCTATTAGTGTAAACAGGCAGCTGCCACATTTGCTACTCGGGCCAGGACAACTGCAACAGTATGTAGCATACAGAAACATCCAAGTTAAAGAGAGAGGTATCCAGATCAAGGTAAAGATATGAGATGTCCCAGTGAAAACTTTGTTCATAGTAATGGACTGTTTGTAAAGAAAAAACTGTGAGTAAGCACATCATATCAATGTTCTTGGATTGTAGATATACAAAATTGTATATATTTATTAAGCAAGAGTTTGTGCTAAATTTGTAAAATACTGAGTAGTGAAATGTTAGAGTGGCATGTAGGCAGAAATGTATATTTTATTTGTGCAAAGTATTTTCTGAAATTAGTTTGCTAGGAGAAAAAATTATTCCCCAATACTTGTCTAGTTTGTAATTACATTAACTTGGTTAGAATAAATACTTTGTTGAACAAAGTATTTATTCTAACCAAGTTAATTGGCAGTGATCAGTTTGATCTGATCACTGCCAATGCACTATCTCGAAAAAAATTACAAACCTGTTTGTTAATTAGATATTGCCATATCTTGCTATATGGTTAAGAGAAATTTGACTAGATACTGCCTTTAATCCATTTCTTTAATTCCTCACTCTCTATTATTCAGTCTGACTGGTGCAGTCATAAATCAAATAAATTTGTCAGACTGAAGAGAGTGAAAAATTGAATATACTGCAATCGTATAGCTGGCGATGACTATAATTAGTGCTTGCTATGCGTGCGGTAGGAACAAAGGGCAAGGGCAGGAAGATGGGGGAGGGGGACAAGAATCAGCATAGATGGAAATAACAGCGTATTATAGATAAGCTTTGTGAGACAGTGCAGTTGATTCTGTATAGAGGACTAAATATAAGGTTAATGAGATTATAACAAAAAAAAAATCACAAGAACGATAAATAAATAAAGAAAAAATAAAATCATAATTTTATAACTCCTACATTGGTATATTTTTGGGTCTGGTTCATATTGATGAGACCACAGTAAAGGTTGAGACCAATCTCGGTGGTGGTGACTCCCTCTCAACAATATGGTATCATAAAATTCTATCCATTAGAACAGTGGTCGATATAACATTGTTGGGGTCGGTAGAAAAATATAAGACATCATTGTACGGGTAATATTTAATTCGGTTAACTTGGATTACCTCCATCCTGAATGACAACGCAATTAAGAGTGAATCGTGGGAACAGTGACATGAATAGGACCTGTAAGATGGAGCAAGGTCATGAATATAGTTACGGAGGCCAATCAAGTAGTCCAAAATGACATATTTCCCAATAAACGGATGTCGGTGGTTCCCGCCCTGTCGGCGCGGGGGAGCGAGATTGCAACACGTGTGCAGTTGCTTATTTACTTATACTTACACATATTCAATCCCAGTCTCATTTTTGCACATCGACATACAAGTGAGCATTAATGTTCTAAAATTCATCAACATACATATTACGTAATAGTAAAATAGAGGGGATCGATAAAAAGTCAAGAAACTCTTGAAGGGGTCGACGGCCAAAGAAGTTTGGTGACCCCTGCATTAGAACCTTCAATTCTTGCAATTCTTGTTCCACTGAGATCTTTTTTGCAGTAAAACTCAGCCATATATGCCACACCTTATGGTTCCTACAGAATCAAAAAAATAATCACTTCTTTCCACCCATCCACAACCTTCTCTTCAGAAGGATTTCAGTAATGCTAGCATTCCCTATGTCTGAGGCACATCTGAAAAAATAGCCAGAATTTTTTATTTATTTAAAACAAAAGAAAAAGAATAACCTCTGCACAGGCTTCTGGCTTCACTTGATTGGCTACTTTTATGCATTCCCCAAGGACCGACTCCTTGCTCTCTGTGTTTATAGAATTGCCTGTTTCTGCAAGTTGGCCTACTGTGGGCAGATAGGAAGATCAGAAACAATCCACATAGAAAGAACATAAAAATTGCTTCTGCTGTCCTGACTGTCAATCAGGTCTTGATAGGAAATTTAAAAACCAGCCTACCTGGATAAATATGGATGTGTCAAACTTCCCAAAATATGGGAAACATTAATCCTCCAAGAGCCCAGATTACAGCTGAGACTTCTAGCAGGTGCACACAGAGGACATCTCACAGAATGCTATCAGAATATATACTAGATAATCCTCATCTTCTCCCAACATCTGAGACCTTTTTAAAACTAGTTTTCTTTCTAGATACACTTTTGATGTTAGTTCTCATTCTTGTCATCTCTGACCCCATATCCTTATCCATATTTTGTTTTCAACAGATCATTATTCTCCCAGCCAGTTTCAACCTCATATCTTATAACACTGCCACAGTACCAATTGAAGGATCTTTGAGATTTCTATACCTTTTCCATGCTCTGATTATTGATTTTGCTCTCCTAATTCAAGCACTTTCTACATTTAAATAACTAAAATTATTCTTGCTGATATGACTTTCCTTGCTCCCCACTCCACTCAAAATCCCATATTCCAACAAATATGTGAATGCCATCCAATACAGAAATTGAGCATATATTCCACTCCGGCTTCTCATCAGTCTACATTACAGCCATAATAACAACTGAAAACAATTTTGAATAAAAGAGCATACTTTTGTAAAGACCAAATGCAATAAAATTGACTCTTGCACAAACAGTCAAACCTCCTGGTCCCTTGCTAAGGTTGTTAGACAGGACTTCTGTCCTACTATGTCCCCCCTCCCCCCCAATCCTAATATAGTGATATCTCCTAAAGATAAAGCAGACTGTTTGGCATTTAATCATCCCAAACTCTTGATTGAATGACCAAGACAAATCGCTTCCTACTATTCCACAAACTAACCATAATATGCCTTCTCTAACCTTTTGCATCAGAAAAGTGGTTATCTTGATAATAAGTTCTTCAGGCCAGATGGTATTCTTCCAGTTATGCTGAGTCTTGTGCTTTAGAACTAACATTCATCCTGTATTGCTTCTACATGGTGCTATATTCTTCTGACTTCAATCCTAGAAATGTGGAAGCAAGTTTAGTGCGGCCTGTTCCTCAAAGTTAGGTATCAAATTATCATCCCATTGTCCTCACAATAGTAATCTCATATGTGATGGAGAAGGGTATCAACAGTCAGCTTCTTCACTACCTAGAGAACCCCATCAGTTAATTAGTAATAACTAATATGGAAATCATTTTCATCCTTCAGCAGATCTCATCACTAACCTTATCCTCTTTTGCATAAGGTTAGTAAGTTTAAGATAGGATTTGGAGAAACTTATGTGGGTATTGTTGATTTTTTTCAAGGAATTTGATTGGGTCTGGCTCATTGTTGTTTCCTATTGGTTGGACATACAGATACAGCCAAGACAAAAACACCAAGCTGACATGACATAGTCTCCACTTTTCCCATGAGCTCCGAAGAAGACACATGGGCTAAACGGCTCACACTCTGTTACTTCTTGTTACTCCTAACCCTAATCTTGTTTCATCATATTCTATCATTCTCCTGCCCCAAAAAAATTTCTATCTTTCACCTTCTTCCCCCCCCCCCCCACCCTTAAAACCTGGGTTTTAAATTTTGCATACCTTATGTCTTATCTGCAATTCTCCCACATCTCTCTCTATCTCCACATTTTCCACCACCTCTCCTTTCAGTCATGCTTCAATAATACTGCCATATGCCAGATACATCTCAATAAGACGACAACCAGGAACATCCTACAAAAGTACAGTAATACCCCAATTAATTCCTAGAAGACAAAGTGCTAATTGAAACAGCATTAAACGGGGTCATTTTAATACATAGTAAATAGGGATAGGGTAACATGCAACCAAGAATAAACAAGTTTTACTTTAATTTCAAGTTATTTTTATATTAACTTGCAACATATACATAACACATATACATACGTATACAGAAATACAAAGTTTATTTTTGTGCTGTGAAAGGTTCTGGCTCTTCTGAAATTCTTGCTTTTTTAGTGATGAAGTCGTCTAGTGTCATTTTTTTGTTTTCTTTTTCTCTCATTAAGCAATCGTCAGTAGCAAGAGATCGCATCCAAAACACCTAGACTTGTTTTGGTACTTCTTTCAAAATCTGGATCATTTGCTACAAATTGATCAGTGATTTCGGTTATCATCACCACACTTTTACTGAGGAAATCTGTAGCAAGTTCTTTGGGTTCTTCATTTTCAGAATCACTAGGTTCTGCATGAATCCCTTGTTCTGCCTGTTCTTGAAGGTCGTCATTGGTAAGGCTCTCACCAGAAACCTGTAGAAACTCCTCAGTATCCTGCTCATCTATATCTGCTAGTCCTGCTGGTTGACAATTTGGTCAACAATGGGCTCTTCTTGTTGAAAATCCTTGGATATCTCTGGCCATACATTCTTCCACACTCCTTTCATACATTTATCAGTCGCTTCTTTCCAAGCGAGTTCAGTGTTGCCTAGGATGTCCATGATGTTATATTTCTTCCAAAATTGCATAATTGATTCTTTATTTTCGCTGTCTGTTTTATCAATGACTTGCTAAAATGTGTGACGAAGATAAAATGCTTTAAAAGTTGACATGACTCCCTGATCCATTGGCTGGATTATCAACATAGTGTTGGATAGCAGAAAAACTACTTCAACCGGAATGCAAGATTTTAAGTCGGACAATTGGATAGGATGGCTTGGAGCTTTATCAATCAGTAATAGCGCTTTTGATTCAATTTTTTTAAGTTCACAGTAGTGTTTTATGGTTGGACAAAAATGTGTGGGAAACCCAATTTGAAAAATGTCCATAGTGATTCCAAGATTTCCTATTAAATTCCCAAATCAAAGATAAACTCGATTTTAAAATTCCTTTCATGGTTCTTCGTGTTTTGGAATGATACACAAGCAACAGTTTTAATTTGAAATCACCACTGGTGTTACTGCCTAGAAGAAGGGTTAAACAGTCTTTTGCAGCTTTGAATCCTGGTGCTCACTTTTGTTCGCATGATATAAATGTGCGCTTTGGCATTCTCTTTCAGAAAAGTCCCATTTCATCAACATTAAAAACTAGTTCAGGAGGATAATTTCCTCTTTCAATTATGGCTCTTTGATGGAAAAGCTGAAACAGCTTCAGTATCTGCACTTGCCGCTTCTCTGATAATTTGAATGTTGTTGAGGTTGCTTCTTTTTTTTAAATCTATCAACCGAACCTCTGCTAGCTACAAAGTTTTCACTCATGTCCTCTCTTTGTTTTTGAATATGATTAAAAATACTTCTGGCCTTTTCCATAATTATTGCCTGACTTAATGGCATGTTGTGTTCAGTTTCATCATCAATCCAAATGGAAAGACATTTCTCCATTTCCTTAAAGCATTGCTTCTGGATCAGGTTACTTTTGTTGCAGAAGACGTTGTGGTTGCTGAACACTTAATTTTGTCCTTGTTTTTTAAAATCGTTCGTATAGTAGAAGCAGATAAATTTAAAGTGGCTCCAATGTCAAGTTGATGTTCACCTTTTTCTAATTGCCTCAGCACTTGCATTTTAATGTCGGGCTAAATGCTTTTTCGTATCAATTTTGTTTCATCATTCTTACACCCGCTCATTTTGAATAATTTCAAAAATGATAGTAATAATTAATTTTTAATGAACAAATAGAATTTTTGTTGATTTCTTTTTGTCAGTAATATCGATGATTATAGCATAAGTAACATTTTATACAGCATTCCAAATCGTATTGATAGTGTGGACACTGTTTCAATGCCAGTGAATAACTACACCATGTACAGGAAAAAAAACAAATGTGTGACAAACATAGATTTAGGGTTTAGGGGAATTACAGTGCTACGATGAATCGTCACCTTTTGCTGATTGGTTTGGGTTCGGGAATAATCAGATGATATATGAATCAAGGGAAATACAGCGATAAATTGAATCAGAGTAAATTTAGCACTTTTTTAGGCTTTGAGTAGAACCGCGTTATATCGAATCATGGAATATTTAGCATTTTTTTTAGGGTTTGGGAAAAAAAAAGCGTTATATTGAATCGGCATAAATCAGGGTAGCGTTAAACAGGGTCTTACTGTATGCCCAAAATTATTCCTTATATTCTTCATACAGGGTAGTCCAAAATGCACCTACTAGATTTAATGCTGCATTATTCCTGAACAAGGAGGCATATGAATGTCATCCAAAGTGTATTTAGGTCTACATCTTATGCCATTTATATTACGACATATTCAGTATGTTTACCTTCAACCTCGATGATCTTCTGCAATCGTATCACAAAATTATACGCCACCTTATGGAGGATGTCTGTTATATAGCCAAAATTTTACGCTTGATAGATGACTTTAGCTCCTCTAATGTCTCTGGATTGTTCTGATGCACTTTGTCTTTGAGATTATCCCCATAAAAAAAAATCCAAAGGATTGAGGTCTGGTGAATAAAGTGGCAGTCAGTTCTGCTTCTGTACTGCTTTGGATAATCCAGAAGTTCTTAACCGGTGTTCCTTGAACTGGTTACAAGTGTTCCGCCAGAAAGATGTCACATGACACAGTTCTGAGGGTAATTGGCTACTCTGGTCTTAACAACTGAAGACGGCTATGCGTGTTGACTTCTAAACCAATAGAATATCGTTTATAGGTCATGCGTTTGCAGGAGGGGGGCGGGCAGGGAGGAGCATCTTTTTTTACAGTCATTGAGTGATGTGCGTTTGGTTTGTGTGTTCTATAACATTGTAATAGCACACAGTTTATTTTTAATGTGTATTTGGTTTGTGTGTTGTCTAACATCATAGCACACAATGGATAAATTTATTATTAAACGAAAATGAGGCAAATATTAACTTTGCTTTTGCACACTGAAATAAGATGATTATGCAGGGATAAAATGCTATTCCGAATTTTACAACTTAAGAATGAATTTTTGGCCTTTCTTGTCAAAATGAAGGTACAGATGCTTCTGTAAAATGTCTTCAAATTATGATATTTGGTGTGCTAAAATGGCATATTTAGCCTTTATTTTTAATTACTTAAATAGCGTTAATACAAGTATCCAAGAGAAAAATTAAAATATTTTGAAAACCACTGATAAATTGTCAGCTTTTCAGAAAAAAAAAGTATCTCTTTGTAAAAACCACATATCAGAAAAAAATACAGTCGATATGTTTCCTTCGCTACATAATAAAAATGTCGAGGGAATTATTTCCTTTATAACAGAACATTTAACATTACTGAAAGAAAAGATTTCAAGTTACTTTCCTGTCTTGAATACACACAATTATGTGTGTATTTTAGCTCATTCCCTAAAGGATATAAATATCTGCCAACAGGCTATTAACTCATTGTTCTCACCTGAGTTTTCTTTAAAGCATTCTTTCAGTGGAGTAGGTAGTCAACAGCCAACTTCGCCATGACCTGGTGAACTACCAGCTAATCAGGGACATTCAGTACAGATTCCGGAATCGAGTTTCACAGCATATCTTCTTATGGATACGAAATCTATTTGGTGCAGTTAATACATCAAGTTGTGAATTTTTGTTACAAGAACATACTCTAAAACTCTTTGAGAAATTCTGGATTTTTGTCCTAGCCAAATACCCAGCTCTCTCCACAAGGGCACTGAAAATTTTGTTACAGTTTTTAACATCATATTTGTTTCAGCTCATTTTCTCAATATTAGCCAATATAAAAACTAAAAAAGCATGAAAGACTAATATAGACAAAGAGATGAGGGTAGCTATATCGCATATTAGACCTGAAATGGCTGAAATCTGCAAAAGCTGACAAATTCAAGTATTGCATTAAAATAAGTTCCATTTTTATAAAAGGCATGTTCATGCATATTTTTATTGTTAGTTTTATGACACTAATGCTTTTAGTGTTCCCCAAATTTTTCTTATAATCCAAAATGTTCTGTGACTTCGAAAAGATTAAGAACCACGGGGATAATCCAAAACAGTGACATTCCCATGGAAATGTTCAATTAAGCTGGAAAATGGATTCTGTGCAATGGGGACAAGCACCGACTTGTATGAAAAAGTGACCTGTGAAGCCAGAACCATAGAAGCCCTGAAGGAAAGGAATGAAATTGTTTTCAAGCAAGTTTCGATACCTCAGTGCAGATACCGTCCCCTCGGTTAAAACAGATCCAAAAATGCCAACTTTTTTGACAAGGCACACCACACAGTCGCTCATGTTTTGGGTGAAGACTTGAAGTAACCAAAATGTGGATTTTCTGCCAGTGAATGTTCTTCTTTTGCAATTTTGTTTGTTCTTTTTCTTTATGATCTCATCATCTTTCTTAGCCGATACAGACCTCCTGAAAAGCTTGTCTTGATCCATTCTGATGAGATGGAAATCTTATTTCGGTAATTAGAATACTCATTTTGAAAGTTTATTTTTCACTTGGTTAGACTATAATAAATTTAGTTTAATCCTTTATCCAAGTGTGAGCAAACAAAATTTGCACCTGAAAGTATCTCCAGGACTGGGGTAAGGTGGTACAACACCAGGTGTAGTACCACCTGGTGTTGTACCACTTGCAAAGGTGGAGCAAGCTAACATCACTCCTATCTCAGTATCTCCCATAATGCAACACACATCTCCTTGCAGATATGTATAATGTTATGCATTAAGGGAAGGGGCACTACCCTGACTAGTTTTGACCTTTATTGAGGTCTCTTCAGTGGGAGCCAGGCCCAAGTGGAGATATGAGGCAGAAGCATTAGCAAGATCATCTCTACCTATAGGAGTTGCCAAACAGTGTGCCACCTTTTTATTAAATTACTCTGAATTTAGAGAAAGATGTTGAAAGTTTATTTTTCACTTGGTTAGACTATAATAAATTTAGTTTAATCCTTTATCCAAGTGTGAGCAAACAAAGTTTGCACCTGAAAGTATCTTCAGGACTTGGGTAAGGTGGCACACCAAGCAACTCGTTGCAAAGGTGGAGCAAGCTTACATCACTCCTTTATTTATTTATAATTAAAGTTATAATTAAAATTATAATTTATTATTTTTTTCAATTAATGTTCCTTTTTTTTTTTTTTTTGCCGATACTTGGTTCTTGAAGAAAAAAAAAAGAACTTGTAAAGCATAAACTTCCAGCATGTATATATAAACACTTTTTTCATAGTTCCTTTAAATTAATAAGATTATTCAAAGAATTTTGTGAGGCCTTTCTGTGCCACTTTCTCTTATCAAGAATGATTCCTTGTTGATTTCTCAAACAATAAGCTTGGGAAAGATGGACCTTTTAAACTGTATTTTGAAAACTGAAATTTTGTGTTGATTTATACCTGTGTGTGTGACACATAGGTATGAATCAACACAAATTTTCAGTTTGCTTCAGTTCATTTTTCATTTTATAGTACAATTATATTCTTAATAATCGCTCTTAAACAGTGTCAGCATTATTGTTTTATCTCTGATATTGCGTTAATTCTTTATTGCAATATGTTTACAGTAGCATGAGCATAAAATTGAAATGCTTATTTTGATATGCCATACTATAATATGTTTAATTTATAAAACATAATAGAAATGAGGAGCTCTTGCCAGCCCCAGCCTTAAGGTATCGTAATGTTTGCAATTTTACCTCATATGCCATGCTACATTTCATGAACATGCTATGCTTTAAATAAAGATTATTGATTCAAATTTGAATATTAATATTATTAAATTATCCTTACAGAGTCATGATTGCATAAAAAATGGACCACCAGAATTTGGAGAAACTGTTCATGTGAAATGGACAGATGGACTAAATTATACGGGCACCTTTAAAGGGATGAATACCCTTGATAAATATGTGGTATTGATTATTTTTAACTTATTCTTTGAACAAAATTTGGTTTGTATATTTAAGTTCAGTGGAATATCAATTATAAAAATTATATTCTCTTAGATGTGTGAAGTTTTTGATCCAAATTTTAAAATATTCATTTTTTTAAAAGCAGTATGTAATATTTTCACATAAGATGGCGTACTCTAAATCTTAATTGCCAGGACTAAAATGGGATACATGTTTGGAACAGTGGGATATAATCCAGACAACCATGTTCTCTGACATCATTTAAATACACAACATGTCTGGCAGAGTGACTATCTGTAATAGGATATATTTGCAAAATCAACATGAATTGAATCTCAGGACTTGCAGAAATGCAACAAATTTAAATGGTTCAAAGAAAAGATGACCTGCCTAGTCCATTGAATATCTATGTTACTAGGAAAAATAAACATAGCGGGACAGCATAAACACTCATTAGAAACTTGTTTTGTTGGAGAGGATATGTTAACTGATTGGTTAATATCCTCTCCAACTAGCAGGCTGCGTGTTCAAGTCCCATTGCAGGCTGGATGAATGTTATTGGTAGGAAATGAATTTCATTGCCCAGTTTGAGACCATTGTCCTACCTATTAGAAGCCTGAAGTGGCTTGAAAAAGTTCCATGTTTGGTTTCTGGATTATGTAAAATAATAAATTTAAAAATTCCAAAAATGTATAAAATTTATATATTTTCAGTGACGTGTGTGTAGTCTGTGTGCTTCCCGGATTACTTCATTACTTATCATGATGGTGCTGAGGTCCATGCAGTTAGCCTAGTCGCTATGAGGTTTGCACCCATATGCCTGGGGAAGGAGTGTCCTAGGTTTGAATCCCATCATAGACGCGAGGAGCGCAAGGATCTTCCTCAGCCATAGCCAAGTTAGCCAGTCTTGGGCGTGGACAGCAGGGTTTTTACCCCCTAGTTTATGTGGGGTTTTTCATCCCGCAAGTAGGCAAACCGGCCCCGTGAACACATACGGATACAGTCAGAAATATACCTCCCTAGGGGATGCAGCAGAGGAATGGCGAACTGGCTGCATTAATATGCCAGTAAACCCCTCATTAGGAGGATGGTGATGATATCATCAGCATATGTTGGTTTGCAGGTTTGGTTCTATTATGCTGGTTCATTTGGATAGCATGTTGCTTGTATTATTTTTTCAAGAAAAGTTCAATTGCTAAGGTAATCAGTTGTCCAGAGAGAGGAAATCCTTGAGCTGCTTAATTCTGGGAGAGCATGGTAATATGCAGGTAAGCTGGTTGTTTATTTTTAAACAGAAAAGAGCCTCCCTATATAAAATAGTTGGACTGTTTCAGTAATAAAAGGACCATATCCAATGGCTCCTGAGACTTTAAATGGTATTTATGCTCTTTTGTCAAATGCTTTTTTCTTTTTTCTTTTTTTTTGATCAAAGCTGATGAGTACTAAGTTTTCATTTTGACTGTGTGCAACATGACTGTGTGCAACATTTTGACTGTGTGCAACACAACACTGTGTGCAACATTGTTGCACTGTGTGCAACAATGAGATCTGTGATTAGCTGTGTATGTTATCATATATTGATTAATCATGTATCATTTCCTCAAGGGCTCGCTTTAGTGAGTACAGGAGTGGCAAACCAAAGTACCTGATGCTGGACCATGCTTTACTTCTTGTAACATACATCTGTTATATTATCTGTAAAATGCTCCTTTCCCTTCTTGCTGCCTCCCCAATGCTATTAGAATATTTGAGCGCTAAGGTTAATCTTTCCTATTTTGCTATTTCATTTCATTTTATGTAGTGGTAGTAGGTAGAAATCCCAACCCACCGAACTGGGATGAACTGAGGATCAAAACTTCCCAGATATGTGAAAGTGTCTCTGCAACTCTACCACTTTTTTTCTTGCAGTGACTTCAGTCCAGAATGTTAACGTGGTTGTGCCTTATAATACATCTCAAACTGCATCAGTTGTCGTGCAGAATAATCAGAGCCACATTCAGACCTTAGGCAGAGGGGTCCTGTTTGAGAAGTATATTACAGTCTCCAACAATAGTCAGTGATATTGTGAATGAGGAATACAGAAGGTATAGGATTAATCTTAGAGGGGAATTTTACATAGGCACATGGAATGTATGGGATCTGCAGATGAGTACTCTTGATATTGACTATAAAGAGATTGAGAGGTATAAAATTGACATCATGGGAATTATAGAGATCAGATGGAATGGAGAAGGTCACTTCAAAATACAGGGGTGGTATGCTATCCTGGAGCAGACCATCAGCTAATAAGAGCCAAAGTAAGACAGAGTCTCTGAAACCTCCAAGTCAGGCATGCCCCACTAAAACTAGATGTCAGAGAAATTCCTAGTGTATTCACAGAAGAAAACAACTCAGTTGGATGATTTTTTGGAGACTAGTGAGGAGGAGTTGAGGTTATAATACAGGATACAGCCAAGAACTATCTTGGCCCAATAAGAAGACCAAGAGACCCATGGATATCAGATTCAACATGTGATTTAATTGAAAGAAGGTGGTTGGAGAAACAAAGAGACACGGGGACTGAAAAATATGAGATTACATTGAGAAATCAAAAGTGCCATCAGGCAGGGCAAGATAATTTTTTATACTAATAAATGGGAAGAGAGAGAGAATTCCAGATGAGGAGGCACAGTTATAAAAGGATGTTTCATTTAGTTTGTGACCTAAAGCACAAGTTCAAGACCAAATTGAATGTCAGCAAAGACAGGAATGGAGCAGTACTAACTAACAGAAGAACTGGAAATCAAAAACAGATGGAAAGAATACTGTGAGAAACTGTAGGAAGAGAGGATAAGACAAATTTGGAGGAGCCGTCTCACCAGGAAAATTTTGATTTGGAACCTTCTCTACTTAGGCATTAGGTTGAAAGAGCAGTTAAACAGCTTAATAGCAATAAAGGCCCAGGTGTAGATGGAATCCCAACAGAGTTAATTAAGGCTATGGATGGGGGTGGAGGGATAAGAGTGTTTCATAGGTTGATTACAAGGATGTGGGTGACAGGATCGTTGCCTAGAGACTGGAAGAAGTTGGTTTTTATACTATTACATGAGAAGAAGATATGAAGGATTGCAAAAACTATAGAACTATTAGTTTAATGTAATAAATTTAGTTTAATCCTTTATCCAAGTGTAAGCAAACAAAGTTTGTGCCCGAAAATATCTTCAGGACTGAGGTAAGGTGGTGCAACTCCAAGCAAAGGTGGACCAAGCTCTCATCACACCTTGTCTCAGTATCTCCCATAATGCAAAACACATCTCCTTGCGGACATGTATACTGCTATGCATTAAGGGAAGGGCCACTACCCAGACCGATTTCGACCTTTATTGAGGTCTTGTCAGTGGGAGCCAGACCCAACCGTGGAGATACTAAGGCAGAAGCAATAGGAGAGGTCATATTTACCTATACGAGTTGCCAACAGGTATACCACCTTATTATTGAATTACTCTGGATTTAGGTGGTAGATATAGGTAAATATGACCTCTCCTTTTGCTTCTGCCTTAGTATCTCCACAGTTGGGTCTGGCTCCCACTGACGAGACCTCAATAAAGGTCGAAACTTGTCTGGGTAGTGGCCCTTCCCTTAATGCATAGCAGTATACATGTCCGTAAGGAGATGCGCTTTGCATAATGGGAGATACTGAGACAAGGAGTGATGAGAGCTTGGTTCACCTTTGCTTGGTGTTGCACCACCTTACCTCAGTCCTGAAGATATTTTCAGGCACAAACTTTGTTTGCTTACACTTGGATAAAGGATTAAACTAATTTTATTATAGTCTAACCAAGTGCAAAATAAACTTCCAACATCTTTCTCTAAATCTAGAGTAATTCAATAATAAGGTGGTACACCTGTTGGCAACTTGTATAGGTAAATATGACCTCTCCTATTGGTTCTGCCTTAGTATCTCCACGGTAGCAATGTCATCTTAATATCTACATATGTGGAAGATTCTCAGAAAAAATAAAATAAAAAATTTTCTCAAAGTCACAGCCAAACTACCTGTTAAGAAACTAGTATCCTTTATACACTCCACTCAAAAGGCCAATCATGCTATCTCTTCTACCCAGGCATTATGGATTCCATACATCACAAACTATTCTGGTATGGGCAAATGCCCCAAAACAGTGACCTACTCTTCTAAGTAGATCTATAAGTCACTGTGCAAAGAAAAGAAAATGAAAAAGACAATTTTAAGAGATATGGCAAATCATGTCTAGCAGACCATGCTTTGGAATCTTTTTTACTAGGTAGAATGTTAAAAATTACACAAAATCAGAATCATGAACCCTTCATCTGCATAGCACTGATGAATGCATCTAACTTAAAAAAATATGTTTGTCAGAAGCTATCAAAAATTGGGGAAGACTACTGCTCCATCCCAACTCAAAGCTTTAAATATTTTCTTGTAATAACCTAAACAAAATATCAGTTGTAATTAAACATAGTCATAATCCAGTATTGTCTTTCATTAAATCAGCTTGATGTCTAATAGCCAGTATTATGCATCTGGTTATACTAAAGTAATTTTCTGTGCCTTCTCTTAGGTATGATTGCATAAAGCAAGTTGAAAAATGTTCAGGTATAAACTGTATATTCAGATATATAAATATTATTGAGAAAAACATTGAAATTGAAAGAATTTTAAACCAAAAATTAAACCTTAGAGACAAAACTAAACTCTGACAATATCTGTAGAAAATATCGATTGATTCAGTCTGGGAAGCATATGTTGAAGTTATCTACAAGAAAAATAATCAGAACTGCATGGTGGACTCAAGAAAAGGCATCTTTTATGTCCTGATCATAATTCAGGATACTCTCCCAAGAGGTGTTTTGCATCTTTTCATGGGGAATCACTGGAGAGCCAGTTAGAGTATCAAAATCACGGAGGAAGGTGACTTTTGTGGTGGAGATGTGTTGGGGCTGAAGAATGAAAATCAGAATATTCTGTGAGTAGCTTATTAGTATTTTTGCATGAGTACCTCCCTGCAGTCTAGAGACTCATTGTGAAAGACATAACTGTTGTCACAATATCATCATACATCTTGAATTCAACAACAGATCAAGTATTCATGACAGACTTGCACTCATTCCACTCATTCACCACTCTCAAGAGTGAAAAATCTGGTCCTCACACCCTTGCTATCCACATTCCTATTTAATTTTCAGAGATGGCCTCTTGTTCTGCCCTTCTAGCCAAATGTTTCTATCATATCCCCTCTTTTCCACCTATTAGCTAACTTTTACAACTCACAAATCCTCATCCTTTGATTAGAAAAAGCAGTCCACAGACTACTGCAGTCTTGGAACCTTTATGTAACAGAACTAGGTAACAACCTCTGGATCTTCTCCATTTCATAATCTCTAAGAAACCCAGGCGACCAGAGTTAAGCACAGTAATCCATATGTGGATGTTTCCAAGTCTTACAAAGAGGATTGATAACTTCCTTATCTCTACTTGTTTGTGTGCTCTCTTCATTAATCAAGTAATCCTATGGGCTGTGTTGGCCACCTTAGCAATATACCCTATGAACTTCAGCTCTCTAATCTATTGGCATCCCCAAATCATGGCTTCATTGGTTTCCTGGAAACATTTCCATGTATGTAATCTTTTCATCCCAAAATGCATAACTTTACACATTTATGCAACATTAAACAGCACTGGTCCAAGCAATAGCAGTCTGCTTTCTTCTGGATTTGCTTCTCTTTATAACCACAGAAATCATACTTACTCTTTGATATCTGTCGATCAACTACCCTTGTATTCACATTACTAGTTTCGTATCCATCATAGCAGAGTTCCTTGTTATATCCTCTCAAATGCCTTTGTAAAATCCAGCAGTATCGATGTATAACTGAGATTTATAAAGATTTCCTTTATAAATCTCAGCTGTCACTCTGTTATAAAAAGTTAATACTAAGGCATGCATTAGTGCTTACTTTGTGAAGGCCTACCCTTCACAAAGCAATGTTACCCTCATTGTATTTAATCTAAATACATAAGTAAGCAAAACTTCACTAGCCAAAGCTAGCTCATGACATACAAAAACAACCATGTTTAACTAATAACAAAATAATACTGCATTACTGATTTCTTAACTTTAATTCATTTTTTTAAATTTTTATCTTGTGGTATATCTGAATTTTAATACCAATATCCTACAGTATCATATTCTTATCAACGCATTTCTGAATTCTATCTATGACCAACTTTTCTAGTACGTTTACCATCAACAAGGTACTCATTTTGCTGTGATTTTCTACTGCAGTCTTGGAACCTTCTTTATGTAACAGAACTATTTTGCATTCCTTCCACTCACTTAGGACCTGACCAATGCTGAGACTTAAGTTAAAGTTTAATTAGAGACAATACTAATTCCTGTGCACATTCTCATAATACAAATACTGATATCACATTTAATTCCATTTCCATATTGGCATTGAAATTGTGCATTATCCAAAGTACTTCCAATTCTTCATATCAGTACCTGTCACAGTATCCTCACTTGGATGGTAGGTCCTTGCATAGTGTTCTAAACAACTCAGCTATTTTGTCTGCTTCTGTCACCTCGCTACCATCAGCACTTGTTAAAGTTATCCTTTCATAGTCATTTTTTCTTTCACTGCCATATAGTAATTATCTCTGATATTTTCGTTGACCTGCTTGGCTAATTTCTTCTTATAATCTGATTTTACCTTCCTTATCATGCTGATAATTTTTCTTCTTATATATCCACCATATTTTATTTATTTATTGGAGCTTCTGCTTAAAGATACTGCTCATTCATCTAACTCCCACTTGATTTATCCTTTTGATTTTGAGTACACAGTCTGATATTGCTTCTTTCGTATATCCCTTGACTATCATGCACTACTCCCCCCCTTGCAGATTCTTATGCCTTGACACTGCTTAAAGTTGTCTCCTAAGCTTTTCATAATCACCTCCCCTGCAGTTCTGCATATACCTTCTTAACTGAAAATTCCATGTTTCACAACCTCCCAAGTCATGACTACATGTTCACTTTCCTCAGTCACAGGCAGTGTGGTCACGTTGTTATGGACAGATCTGATCCTATTACTACATCCAGTGCTCAAATCCCAGTTTCTCTCCATTGCATACTGTTTCAAGTAATTATTTCTTAGCACCCCATGGCCTATATCAGCAACCAACTGTATATTTTTTAATGTTGACCTCTTTCTCACACCAAATCGCTTCAAACATACTGCTATCACCAGCAGTATCATCCCCATCCTGTTTTCTCTATTTTCTTTGAAAATACTAACCCCTCACATTCTGTCCCTCTAACTACATCATCTGCTCTCATCCAAGTCTCACTAATGCCTATAACTTTAAGTGAGGTTGAACCAACCAATTCCAAAAACTCCTCCTTATTCCTGATAATTCTACCGTTAGTATACATAAACGGTGGATTCCCTTAGACTTCCCCCCACACACACACACACCAACCAAATTTACACCTTGTATTGACTATCCTATTTGATTTTTTCACTTACGAGACTAGATTCCACATTTTTTGGTCATTCTTACACTCGCTTATATCATGGTTTCTTGCACAGCCACCTGCATCCATCTTAATAGCGTTAGTATTCC
This sequence comes from Typopeltis vanoorti, assembly GCF_054136105.1. NCBI lineage: Eukaryota > Metazoa > Arthropoda > Arachnida > Uropygi > Thelyphonidae > Typopeltis > Typopeltis vanoorti. Next base: position 137,460,958 of record NC_143551.1, on the reverse strand, counting down.
TAACTTTGTACTTCCATGCTCTCAGTGAATAGACCTTTCCCTAAGCACTTACCTCTTAATCCATTCACATGCAGTCATACAGAATTATATAAGTCCTTTCATCCATCAATCTATAGGTTTACGTATTTCACACCATTCCTTTTGCACAACCTGTGCATTAATTCATTTGATCATTGTAGTCTTCCTCAACATGTTTCTATTATAGTATGACAGCAGGCTTAGTTTTTATTTCTCACTCTTCTTTTTCACTTTTTCCAGTAACTCTCTCATATTTTCTCTCATACAGTATTTTTCACCTTTCAACTCATTACTGCCAACCAAAACAATCAGTTCTTTTGTCTTACCTTTTTTGCATACTGAGAGATTCAATAATATATTAATCTTTACATCAGAGAAACAGAATTTAGTCATGCTCTCATTAAGTACTCCTTATCATTGAATCAGATCACTATAAAAATTTTTTTCCTTAATCTCCTTCTCTCACTTAGTTATATGCTCTTGTTTCTTGCCTTGTCAATTGCATTTTTCTCTTCTCAGCTGTACTAGTCACGTCACATTTTTGCAATCTTTCATTCTTGCTCTTTGTCCTATGATGGACTCCATGAAAGTGTGCAGTTTCATCGTCCTGACTTTTGACAATATTGCCAACACTAACATTTCCTAGACTGCACAGGGCACCAGTTCCTATACATTTGCTCATCAGTCTTGCTTTCCTTCAAATCTTTCAACTTTGTGACAAAAACACATGCATTGCAGTGAACAAAATCTTGTATATTCACATTCCCTACACCTAACAAATATATCTTGGCTATTGTTGTTCTATTACACATTGGCACTACACTGTCAGTATCTACTTTAATACAAAATAGACAAGCTTTTCCTAAAATCTACACAACTCAGTCTATTACACACATAAAAAAAAAAACTATAAAAATCTACAACAAATTAACTTAATATTATTGACTAAACAAAAAAAAGTACTTATCTTTTGGCACTGCTGTTAGCATATCCATTCACAATTTGACTTAAACTTTTTTATTGAAGGGGAATGATGAAGTTAGCAGGTGATTCACACAGAAGGACAAAAATTTTGAGCCAGAGAAGATAATGAGAGATTACTTGTTGAACACTCACAAATTCATCTGTATTTAAACCAAAAATTGCAATGGATGTGTGCTTGATGGTGTTGAAATGGTTGGTTAGTGAGAAAGCTGTCATTTAATTTTTGGTGTGCATGCCCTGCTTCAGTTATGGATGGCCTGGAGGGTTCAGTTATGGATGGTACCAGTATGGTGAAGATAGCCTAGCATTTCTCTTTTGAGTACAATTATTGCATTGTAACATAGTGGGCATCATCACCCTTGCTGAATACATTTCGCTTTTGAGCATGAATCAGAATTCAGGCCTTGTGAGGGTCCTGGTAAATCCTCAAATTTACAAGGACCGTCACAAGGCCTGAATCATGTCCAGAAACTGTAGAAACAGTATATGACAAAGAACAAGAACCTTTAAACAATGAGATAACACATTAATGTATACTTAAGTATAAAGAGCTAATAAGCTTCATTTCGGCAATGAAAAACATTACTTAAATTAAGGGGATATTAAATCCCACATAGTTTTAAAACCGAATAAGAAACTCAAAGATTGGAATCAGAGAGATCTAGTACTAGGTACTAGGATCACTTGCATTGGCTAATGCTAGTGTCGCCGATACTTTATAGTTTACTATATTCGGCAAGAAACTCTCTGATTCCAATCTTTGAGTTTCTTATTCGGTTTTAAAACTATGTGGGATTTAATATCCCCTTAATTTAAGTAATGTTTTTCATTGCCGAAATGAAGCTTATTAGCTCTTTATACTTAAGTAACTTAATGGTTGCACCTGTTTGGAAAACTCGTTCGCAGAGTATATAAGTTCTTTTCGCTATACACTTTGGTATTAGGTCTAGCTACTCACTGATGAAGCCTCAAAAAAGGCTGAAACCGGTCTGCGTAGTGACCTCCCTCCATAATGTAATAACAGCATACATTTCCTAGGAAATGTGGTTTTACATTATGGAAAATACCTAAGAATAGCGATCTGATCTTCCTCCACCTTTGCAAAGAGTCGTCCGGTATTGTACTACGTACTAGGATCACTTGCATTGGCTAACGCTAGTGTCGCCGATACCTTATAGTTTACTATATTCGGCAAGAAACTCTCTGATTCCAATCTTTGAGTTTCTTATTCGGTTTTAAAACTATGTGGGATTTAATATCCCCTTAATTTAAGTAACATTAATGTATATTTTTTTCTTCTTAATTATTCACTCAAATGATTCAACCAATTGAGAAAATACAATACATTCCAATTAATCAGGAATACCATTTTTTGGGGAAAGAAGTCGAAGAACACAGCCAAAATCAGAATATAACAAGAATTTGCATCATTTATTTGGGCTAGTGAATAACCTTAACTGCATGGAGTGCTGCATGACTCATTCAGTCAGTAGAACCAACACATCGTTGTACTGTAGTTGTTCTCAGTTTTGCAATGCTCCTAGCAGATGTGGATGTAATAGTACAGCCTGTGTAGAGATCCTATTATCAAAATTTCATTTTGATAATAAGATGCTTGCTTGACAGAATTTATTTACTTAAATTAAAAACCAACTGCTTAACACTGGTCAACCCCAACTATCTATGATAACTGGTTTAATCTACAAAATCCACTATCACACCATACAACAAAAGAAACTTGACAAATGTGCACTGTCGATATAATACACGAGGACCTTCAAAAAAAATGAAAGTGTAAATGTTAATGATCCACATGTTGAAGAGGCTCTCAACATCTGAGTTAAAGCAATTGAAAAAAATATACTGACATCATCTTCACCAGCTAAAGGAGGTCAGTAGTTTATCTGTGGGTGAGCAAATCTGATGTATCCTCCATGATTAACAATTTAATCATAGACATGGCGTATGAACATGATATCCCATTAGAAGTGAACCATTTTGCATCCATTGATGATGAGTCTTGAATGCTGTGATGAAAATGAAGGTTTTGAGGATAAAACTGCAGCAAAACATTAGAGGACAATTAGATGAATGTGAAGGTGGTGAGGATGACATTCCTAAGCTTGAATGAGTGACTAGGAGCCTCTGTAGCTCAGTCTGTATAGGCAAAGCTCTTTGGTCAGAAAGACCTGGGTTCAATTCCTGTCTGTGATGTGAGGAACCTTTATCTGGTCTCTTTCGACTAAAGGTGAGTTAGCCGGTCTTATATGGAGGTAGAGAAGTTTTTCACCCGGAAACTCAGGTTTTTCTTCCCCCGGAACAGGCAAACCAGCCATGTGAACACACGCGGATTATAGTCAGGAATACTACTTAAAACCCAGCCATAGGCCTGATTTGTCAGCTATGCCGGTCCTGAGTCTGGATAAAATTAGGGGGGGGGGTTGAGATGGTGCCGTACTTCCCTTTAAAATGGGCCTCAAACCGTCGTATCATCACACGCTAAATAAATAAAACCAGGATGTTGGAAAATTTATTTATTTATTTATCCTTGATTATGATTTTGTTTCATGCAGGAAGGCAGTCCTACATCTATATCATACCAAAAGGCTTAGATGTTGATTATTCATAATAATGTTTCACAATATAAGCAATACCAAGAAGAATTTATTGAACTTACTAATATTTCACTGGTTTTCTACCCAACATCTTCAGATCACAAATTTTAACTGTGACAAGCACATAAGCACTATACTAAAACATTAGAAACAATGAAATTTATAACTGACACAAAACTAACATCAGAAGTGCCCTCTATTGGCTGGTTAACCGAAAAGTTAATTTGGAGAAGTTTGTGTCACAGCGAACACATCCACCATGAACTCAACACAGCCACACTTAAACCAATAGTCTGGCTGTGCTGTGTTGATGTGTTCACTGTTTAGCCTATTAGATCTTAATAGCCAGTACCCTAAAATAAATTTCACTATAGAAAAAAATAATAATAATAACAATTGTCTTCCCTTTCTAGATACATTAGTTTCGTTACTTTCTAATGGCTCATTATCTTTCTCCATTTACAGAAAACCCACTTATATAGAAAGGTATTTACGTAAACAATCTCATTACCACTCTTCCCAACAATTATGGCATCCTCAAAATACTTACTCACCAAGGCAGAGCTATTTGTTCAAATGACACAGCCCTTGAAACTGAGAGCTCAGGAACCTTTGCAACACTTTTTTAGCCAATGACTACAGCCCATATAAAGTAGATAAAATACTGCATGCACTCCCTCCCCCCTCCCCATTCCATTTATACTCATCACACAGGATCACAGCAAACCATTCAAATCCTATATGTTAAGGGTACATTACATTACACACATTAAGACAGCTCATTGAAAAATCAATTGAATACAATAAACCCTTATGTCTGGCCTATATAGATTACAAAAAAGTATTTGATTCAGTTAAAACATCTGCAACACTAAAAGCTCTTGAAACCCAGGGAACTGAGGAATCATATATTGAAACACTAAAACATATTTACAATAATGCAACTTCTGTGATTAAATTATATAAAAATAGTGAAAAGTTCCCAAAATAAAATTTTAAAATTTTTTATGGAATTTACAACCGTGTTAAAAAACTTTTTTATTATCTTGACGTCTCGATCTTCACATCAAGATCATCATCTGGAGCGTACATAAGTATACAGAACAAGCTGAGTTACATCATTAACTGTAAGCTAGAGAAACAATGATTTGATCACATGTTATTCTACTGGTGTGATCTCTGGTGAATAAAAAAAATAAAAATTAAAAATAAAATAAAAACTTTTTTACATCAAGCTAAATTCTATTTTTACAATGACAGGAATAAACATTCTTTTAGATGGTTTTTCTTTCAGAAACAATTGGTGTCCTCTTTTTAGTATTACAATTCCTATTTTTGATTTACAATACTGAATTTTCTACAGTCCTGTTAATAGTTGTTCTTGGTGAGGAAGGTTGGATATATGCCTTCCATATGTTTGGGATTTTTAAACCATCATTGTTGTTCAGATTGGGGGTGGTTGCTGATAATCTCGCAGGCTTCCTTGAATTTCCATTCGTACCATGTTCTAGTGTGATGTAGACAGCTGGTGGTTTTCCAGTCAGTTCTGTGTAAGGTATTCAGGGCATGATCAGAAAGGCCAGCTTCACCATAATTATTATATTTAATGTGTCGTTTATGTTCTTTTTCTCTAATAGGAATAGTGCGTCCTGTTTCTCCTATATATGGTATGTTGCAAGTACAATAAATCCGGTATACTCCAGTGTGAGCTAGTGGAGGGAGTGGGTCTTTGGATGAGTTGAGTAAGTTTTTTAATTTTGCAGGAGCTTTAAAGGTGGCTTTGAGGTTGTACTTTTGTAGTACTCTGTTTATTTTGTCTGATATTCCTTTAATGTAGGGAATAGTTATAGTCTATAGTTTGGTTTGTCTTTGTTTTTTATTGTGGTTTTGTAGAGAATTTTGTTTATAGTATTTTGGCTGTATCCATTTTTTTGTAGGTTATTACTGATAATTTTAAACTCGTCTTTCAGTGCCTGTTCACTGGAAGAAATCTTCTGCGCTCTGTTTTTTAGTGTGTTGATTACACCTAGTTTTTGAGTTGGGTGGTGGTAGGAGTTTATGTGTATATATTGTCCCGTATGTGTCAGTTTTTGGTAAACAGTGAAGGAAAGATTGCCCGAGGGAAGACGTGTGACAAGTGTATCTAGAAACGGAAATGTGTTGTGTTTTTCAATTTCAGTTGTGAACTGTATGCGTTTGTGTTGTTTGTTTAGGTAGCTAAGGAATGTGTCTAATGTCTGGCGGCCATGGGACCAGATCGCGAAAACATCGTCAACGTATCTAAGCCAGACTTTGGGTTTTAGAGTGGAGGAATCTAGGACAAGTTGCTCAAAATGTTCCATGTAAAAGTTAGCAATGGGGGGAGGGGATAATGGCGAGCCCATGGCTGTGCCTTCTTTTTGTAAGTAGAAGGCGTTTTGCCATACAAAATAACCCGACCGTAATACATGCGCAAAAAGCGCCATGATATCTGGAGGGAATTTGTTTTGTAGGAGAAGGATTGTGTCATTGATTGGGACATTCGTAAAGAGGGCAGAGACATCAAAACTGACTAATAAATCATCTTTTTCTAATGTAATGTCTTTGATCATGTTTATGATGTGTTGTGTGTTTTTGATATAGGAGGGAGAATGACATACCAACTCCTTGAGTGTTGCCGCTAATTTTTTGGCTAAGTGATACGTCGGGCTATCAATTCCTTCAACGATAGGTCTTAGCAGAGTGTTTTCTTTATGAATTTTTGGTAGCCCATAAATTCTAGGGGAGCGCATATTGAGGGAACAGTTTTTTGATTGTATCTTCGGGCCATGTGGTAATTGATTTAAGTAGTTTCTCCATTTTGTTTTTTGTTCTGTTAGTTGGGTTGTAGTTAACTAGTTTGTATGTGTTATTGTCAGAGACCAGCAGATTCATTTTTTCTATATAAGTGGTATGGTTTAAAATGACAGTGGCATTTCCTTTATCGGCTCTGGTTATTATTATGTTCGGATTTGTTTTAAGTGATTTTATCGCTGTTAATTCATGTTTAGTTATGTTGCTTGTTATTGTTTTGTTATGGTTTAAAATGTTCGCAGTTTCTATACGTATTTTGTCTGCTATGTTATTAGGTATGAATCTTAGGCCTCTTTCCATATTACAAATAACTTCAAGTTTGTCTGTCGTTTTTGGTGCTATAGCAAAATTTAAACCGTTGTTAAGTATAGAGATTTCGTCTTTGTTTAGAGCGTTGTTAGATAGGTTAATTATGTTATTGATACCTGCGGGTGATTGGTGGCTCCTGTTGTTTCTTGCTTCTGGTTGGTTGTTCTTGTTCACTGTGGCAAACTTTGAATATGGGGGCTGGTCTTGTCATTCTTTTAGTCTTTGAAATTTGGAAATTAGGTTTTCTTTCTTCATTTGTTGGATGTGGTTTGCTGTGTTGTCTCTAATCCTTTCTAGGATTATCCAGATATCTGCGTTTAAGTAGCTAGACAGCTCCGTTTTTTCTTTTAGTAGCTGGTTTTGTGTAGCGGCTAGGTTCTTTCTGGTAGCTTGGATCTGCTCTCTCAGTAGTGCTTTCTCCATGCGGTGGTATATTCTTTGTGCCTTTGTTGAAGTGAATTTCCTCTTTAGCCTGATGCAGTTAGGAGTGATATCGCTGTCCCTGCACTGTATAAAAAACGCCAGTCGATTGATCAAATTTGAAACTTGGATCTTCAGCTTACCGTATTGGTTACATCGCTTGTGGGTCGAATCTCCATGAATTATCGTAATCCTTTCTTTTAGGGTTACACGGTGATCAGCATTCATTTTAAAAATTTTTTATGGAATTTACAACCGTGTTAAAAATTTTTTTTATTATCCCGACGTTTCGATCTTCACATCAAGATCATCATCTGGAGCGTACATAGGTATATGTACGCTCCAGATGATGAACGTACCGAGCTGAGTTACATCATTAACTGTAAGATAGAGAAACAATGATTTGATCACATGTTATTCTACTGGCGTGACCTCTGGTGAATAAAAAAAATAAAAATTAAAAATAAAATAAAAACTTTTTTACATCAAGCTAAATTCTGTTTTTACAATGACAGGAATAAACATTCTTTTAGATGGTTTTCTTTCAGAAACAATTGGTGTCCTATGTTTAGTATTACAATTCCTATTTTTGATTTACAATACTGGATTTTCTACAGTCCTGTTAATAGTTGTTCTTAGTGAGGAAGGTCGAATATATGCCTTCCATATGTTTGGGATTTTTAAACCATCATTGTTGTTCAGATTGGGGGTGGTTGCTGATAATCTCGCAAGCTTCCTTGAATTTTCGTTCATACCATGTTCTAGTGTGATGTAGACAGCTGGTGGTTTTCCAGTAAATTCTGTGTAAGGTATTCAGGGCATGATCAGAAAGGCCAGCTTCACCATAATTATTATATTTAATGTGTCATTTATGTTCTTTTTGTCTAATAGGAATAGTGCGTCCTGTTTCTCCTAAATATGGTATGTTGCAAGTACAATAATATATAGGATATATTATTAATATTATTAATATATAGGATATATAAAGGATACAGCCAAAATACTATAAACAAAATTCTCTACAAAACCACAATAAAAAACAAAGACAAACCAGACTACAGTAAAACTATAACTATTCCCTATATTAAAGGAATATCAGACAAAATAAACAGAGTACTACAAAAGTACAACCTCAAAGCCACCTTTAAACCTCCTGCAAAATTAAAAAACTTACTCAACTCATCCAAAGACCCACTAGCTCACCCTGGAGTATACCAGATTTATTGTACTTGCAACATACCATATATAGGAGAAACAGGACGCACTATTCCTATTAGACAAAAAGAACATAAACGACACATTAAATATAATAATTATGGTGAAGCTGGCCTTTCTGATCATGCCCTGAATACCTTACACAGAACTGACTGGAAAACCACCAGCTGTCTACATCACACTAGAACATGGTACGAATGGAAATTCAAGGAAGCCTGCGAGATTATCAGCAACCACCCCCAATCTGAACAACAATGATGGTTTAAAAATCCCAAACATATGGAAGGCATATATCCAACCTTCCTCACCAAGAACAACTATTAACAGGACTGTAGAAAATCCAGTATTGTAAATCAAAAATAGGAATTGTAATACTAAAAATAGGACACCAATTGTTTCTGAAAGAAAACCATCTAAAAGAATGTTTATTCCTGTCATTGTAAAAACAGAATTTAGCTTGATGTAAAAAAGTTTTTATTTTATTTTTAATTTAATTTTTTTTTTAATTATTCACCAGAGGTCACGCCAGTAAAATAACGTGATCAAATCGTTGTTTCTCTAGCTTACAGTTAATGATGTAACTCAGCTTGTTCTGTATACTTATGTACGCTCCAGATGATGATCTTGATGTGAAGATCGAAACGTTGGGATAATAAAAAAGTTTTTTAACACGGTTGTAAATTCCATAAAAAATTTTAAAATGAATGCTGATCACCGTGTAACCCTAAAAGAAAGGATCCCAAAATAAAAAGGCATCCGGCAAGGCAACACCATATCTCCCAAATTATTTACAGCTGTGCTAGAGGAAGTCTTTAGAAGCCTTGATTGGGAAACAAGAGGAATAAACATAAATGGAGAAAGGCTGCATCATCTGAAATTTGCAGATAATCTTGAAGATCTCGAAGAAAGTCTAAATCGGCTAAATGAAGCCTCCAAAGTAATTGGATTAAAAATAAATAGAGAAAAAACAAAAATAATGATGAATAAATACATAAACCATAGAACTGTCAAAGTTGAAAACCATGAAATAGAAAAAGTTACTTCATATGTATATTTGGGCCAATTGTTATCCTTTGAGGATTGTCAAAGAAAAGAGATTGAACGAAGAATTCACCTTGGATGGATGGCTTATGGGAAAATGAGAGATATATTCAGAAGTGACATCCCTATGAGTCTAAAAAGGAAAGCTTTCGACCAGTGCATACTTCCTGTCCTAACATATGGAGGAGAAACATGGACTTTAACAGAAGTCCTAAACAAAAAGCTGAGAACAACACAACATCGCATGGAGAGAAGTATGCTAAAAATAACATTAAGAGATAAGAAGACAAATACCTGGATAAGATCTCAAACAGGTGTCACGGATATTGTAAAATACATTAAACAGGGTAAGTGGAGATGGGCTGGCCATATTGCCAGTTGCAGTGATGGAAGATAGACTAGAAAAACAACAGAGTGAGACTAATGGATGGAGCAAAACAAAGTGGAAGACCGAGAAGAAGGTGGAGGGATGAAGTGAAACAAATTGGAGGAGTGAGATGGATGGGAGAGGCTGAAAACCAAGTGGTTAGGAAAATCATGGGGGGAGACCTTCGTCCAGCAGTGGACAGAACCAAAAGGTTGAAGAAGAAGAAGACATCAGAAAAAAATAGCCCAAGGTCAATGCAGATAGGATCTCCCTGCATTTTCAAACCTTTCATTCAGCTAGCTACTTCCTAAAGATCAATTCATCCTGTTGTGTATAAAGTTCCTTGTGCCTGCAGGTTTAGCTTACTTTGGACAGACTGGTAGATTTTCATATTTGGAAATTATCAGTTAACATCTGCCCTGAAGAACACAAAATTTGCATCCACTATCATCTGTATGGCAGTTGGGATTGGCAGACCAAGCTCTGGATACTCCTTCACATATAGGATCAGATGGAGGAAAACATCTATATTACAAGTTGTTATAGATCCGAGAGACTATTTTTAGTATCAGCGTCAGCTATGAAGCACTCTACCAATTTCAGCAAGTATGGTTGCATTAAATTTCCAAAGAACTGGGAGTCTAACAAATTTACTTTATAGTTATCTGACCCATGCATAAACAGTATAGACAATACTATGAGTTCTGACTGTGTAAAAACATCAATTCTGTTTTCAGTTACAATTTGAATTGTTTTGCACAATTCCTTAGTTCCGTGCTGTGCGCCTGTCACAGTCATAATTGTGATCTGTGCTCTAATGATGCTGGGTAGAAAACCAGCAAAATATTAGTGAGTTTAATAAATGTGCTTTCTTCTCATAGTGTTGTTTATACTGTGAAACTTTATTATGAATGAGATCCTATGAATATAAGAAAAGTATTTTCATATTTGGAAATTATCAAAATTATATGAACAAATTCATCATAGAGACTTCTTTCCTCAACACTTCAGCTCTATACTTTCTTTGAAATGCAATGAGTAGGAAATTATTATAGTGACTTCTGTGATGTTAGGTTGTTAGAAAAACCTGCTTGTTCAGTTAGAGGAACTTTTTCCTACCCCTCCTTCCCAATCTGTTTTGTAAATTAACTGAACCTTGATACAGGTTAGTAGAATGTTTCTCCTGAGAAAAGTCTTTTTTTTACAACTCAGTGAAATGAACAAATGCACAATAACACTGTTTAGTATGAACAGTCATAATATAATATAGGAACATCAGTTTCTAGGACTAAAAGAATGCTCTCCATCCCTTTGAGGAATGAAAATAATAGAATATTTCTTTATTTTGATTATATACTGCTAACCCCCGATTTACACAGATTCGTTTCTATGCATTTTTTTCCTGCTACATATTATGCCACTCTCTATATTCTGCCACTTGTGCATGTGTGCTGTTTTTCAGCACACCCAACAATTAAATTTTTTTTTTAAATTCAAAATACAATTATTTCCTTGTATTTTGAATAAAACTGATTTGTTTCAAGATATTTTGTATAGTGCATTAATATGAGGAAAAAAAATTCAATTAGTCATCATCAAATTCTTGATATATATATCCTTAAGGGGTGTACAGGATATGATAGCACTACATGAAAAATTTACAATGATTACTAACTTCCTATCTACAATTTTCCTCCAAATCAGTCTGTTACCTGTCAATAGTCCAATATTATCAGGTCTTATATTTCTGTCTTCTAAGGCACTTTTTACTGTATCCATCCACCTTCATCTTGGTCTTCCTCTGGGTCTTTTTTCTACTAACCTGGCAGAGAACACTTGTTTTGCTAATCTTTCCTTGCCCGTTCTGTTTAAGTAACCATTCCACCTGAGATTAACTCTGCTAATGCATTCCTGGTTGCTGACAATATAAAGTTCTTTCCTAATATCCTCATTTTTAATATGATATTGCCATTGATAACATCTGTTCATGCCCTAATCTTTCTCAGGACTCTCATATCTGTGGTCTCTAGTCTTTGGTCAAGTGTTTTATTTTAACCCAGCTCTCGGATCCATAAGTTAAAATCGGTTTGAACACGGTCTTGTATACAGCTAATTTCTCTCTTATTCCATATAAATTTATTCATTTGACTTCCTACCATACCAGCTTTGTTGATTCTGTTGTCTATTTCCATATTTAATTTACCATCTTCGCTAAAAATCGTGCCTAAGTAGCTGAAATGTTTTACTTGTTCTATAGGTTCTCCATTCACAATGCAGTTGATATTTTCAGTGTTTCTGCCTATTTTCTTTGTCTTTTTAATGCTGACCTTCATACCATATCTATTACAAGAGTTATTCAATTTAGTCAGGGAATCTTTCAGACTTGTAGCAGATTTATTTGAAGTATAATGTCATCTGCATAAAGCAATGAGCTGAGATTAACATCTCCAATTTTGATATCAGGTTTAATACCACTTTCCTTCATAATGTGATCCATATAAATAATGAATAACAGATGAGATAATGTACATCCTTATAATAAATTTAGTTTAATCCTTTATCCAAGTGTGAGCAAACAATGTTTGCACCTGAAGGTATTTTTAGGACTGGGGTAAGGTGGTACAGCACCAGGACGACTCCTTGCAAAGGTGGAGCAAGCTACCAACACTCCTATCTCGGTATCTCTCATAATGCAAAACACATCTCCTTGCGGATATGTCTAATGTTATGCATTAAGGGAAGGGTCACTACCCAGACTAGTTTCGACCTTTATTGAGGGCTCTTCAGTGGGAGCCAGGCCCAAGTGGAGATACCACACATAACGCATAACGTTACTGGCTGGATGGGTGAAGCAAAAATGCTTTTCTTTTTCCCCTTTATCTCTGTAAGTGATACTGTGAATGAGGTATTATTGAGCTACCTGCTCGCCCTATTGGGGCTTGAAGTTAGTGATGTTCGCTGTGTAGTAGAATAGATTTTGGTCTTCTGTATTTGCAGTGTATTGCTTCACTGTAGTTGTTGGCTTGTTTGATCAGTGGATTTGAGTGCAGGGTTGCCTTGGAAAAGAATTTCTCAGCTAAGTCGTGGAGATGCGAGCGGATGTAAGGGATGTTTACTTCTCGGTGGATCTGGGAGTTTCTTATGTTTTTGTATGTTGGTTTCTGAGGTATGACTCCATGCTGGAGAGGCGTAGGTGATAACTGGGCGAATTACAGTTTTGTACAGCGTTAGCTTGTTTCTTACATCTAGTTTGCTTTTGCGGTTGATCAGGGGGTAGAGTTGTGCAATTACTCTGGATGTCTTCACTCCTGTTAGTTTGATGTGATTACTAAATAGCAGTTTGCTATCCAGTTTCACACCAAGGTGTGTTGCTTCTGTTACCCATGGGATCTTGAGTCCGTGGAGCTGGATGTCATCCTTGCTGGTGACTTTTCTTCTGGAGAACAGCACAGCAGAACTTTTCAGGGGGTTTACCTGGATCCTCCAATCTGTTAGCCAAGTTTCTAGTGTGTTGATGCTGCCTTGCAGCCTTCTAATTGCTAACTGAGGGCTGCGAGATCTTGAAAGTATCGCGGTGTCATCCGCATATAATGCTGTAATGATATTTCTCGGGTTTGGGGGGATATCAGCTGTATAGATCGAGAACAGTAGAGGTGCTAAGAGGGAGCCCTGTGGCACTCCTGCACGGATCTTGCGTTTGGATGACACTGTTCCATTTAGTTGGATTTGCATGTGTCTGTCACTTAGGTATGCTTTAATTAGTTTGACTAGTTTTATTGGGAAGTTAAGTTGTATAAGTTTGTAGAGAAGTCCTTGATGCCATACCTTATCAAAGGCCTTCGCTATGTCGATGAAGACTGCAGCCGTCTGGAGATTCCAGTTAAAGCCTCCTGCTATGTATTCTACCAGACGGTGTATTTGTTGTGCTGTGGAGTGTTCTCTGCGGAATCCGAATTGCTCGTTTCGGATGATTCCGAGCTTGTCAGTGATTGCTTGTAGCCTTGTGAGTATAACCTTTTCAGTGATTTTTCCAAGACTTGATAAGAGGCTAATGGGTCTGTAGCTTTCTGGAAGTTGAGGATTCTTGCCTGCCTTTTTTATGGGTATGATATCAGCTGTTTTCCAGGTTGTCGGGAAGTGCTGAAATCTGATGATCGCGTTTGTTATATTAACAATATGTATTATTGCTTTTCTTGGAAGCAACTTTAGTGTTCTGTTGGTGATGGCATCAGGGCCTGGAGCCTTTTTGTTGTTCAGTTGTGCTATGATTTTGGTTATTTCCCCTGGGGTAGTGGGGGAGATGGGTTCTGAGGTATCTGTGAGATTTAATGCTTTCCTGACATGGCGATGAACTTTATAGATGAAATTAATGTTAAGACTTTTGTACGATGGGCTGCACTGCTCCTCCAGGTTGTCTATGAGGGCTTCTGCCTTTTCCTTGTCTGTGTGTACTATTCCTTGTTTGGTTTGTATAGGAGGTAAGGGCTGCCTTTTGGTGCGTAGGATTTTTAAGAATTTCCATATGGAGTGATCTTCTGGGTTGAGTGTGGTTAATTTGGTTTCCCATTCTTGATTGCGGTGGTTCTGTAGAGCTTCTCTGACTTTTCTGTTGAGTTTGTTTAGTGTTGTTTTGTCCTGTGGTGCTCTTGTGTTGTGATATCTCTTTCTTGCTTTGTTCTTGGTTCTAATCAGGTCCATGATTTCTTCTGGGATCCTGTTGGTGGTGTGGTGGAGAGTGATTTGCTTTACTGAGGCTATTGCTTTCTGCATTTGGCTTGTTAGATTGATTATGGCTATATCTATCTCTTCTTTTTTCTGTATGATGGGTGGTGGACCAATGTATTCTGGTAGAGTTTTTGCGAGTTTGTTCCAAGCTATAAAGGAGTGCTGTGGTGAGAACTGTTCTTGATTGCCTAGCCTGAGCTGAATGGGGTTGTGGTCTGATGAAAGTTCTTCTATTGTTTCTAGTTGGTATTGGTATGGGATGTTTTTAAGTATTACAATGTCCAAAACATCAGATCGTCCTGTTGGGCTGTGGTGAGTGGGCTCAGTAGGTCCAACCACAATGGCAGAGTTGTGCATTGCATAGTTGTATAAAATGTGTCCTTTGGTGTTAATGGATGAGCTAAACCAGGCTGTATGCTTGGAGTTGAGATCTCCTGCTAAGATTATGGAGTCTTTGGATCCGAGGATAGAGTCTAGGTCAGATATCAGTAGTGGGATTCCAGGTGGGTTGTATGCTGCATAGATCTTTAGACTGCCTGCATTGCTGGTGTGTACCTCCACTCCAGTCACCTCTAGGTTCATAGTTGGGAGGTCAGTTACTGTGTTATGGTTTAAGTAGCTTTTTATGTAGACAGCAGTGCCCCCTCCTCTTGCACCAAGTCGATCCTTTCTGTACATGGTAAAGCCTCGGAGTCTTGGGTTATTTGCTGGTCTGAGGTGTGTTTCGTTGACTAGAATGATGTCAGGTTTGTATCTGGATGCAAATTCTTGGAGTTCCAGGATTTTGTTTGTTATTCCATTTGCATTCCAAGCTACAATCTTTAGTGAGTTTGGTTTATGTTTTCTGTTCATGACAGAGGGCTGTTAGGATGGATTGTGTTCCTTGTAGGAATCTCTTTCTGCAGGAAGGTGAGGGGCTTGTCATGCTAAATTCTTGCAGCATGGTGGCAAGCGAGGCAGTTAAGATTTTTTCTAAGTTGGAGCCTCGCTGTTCGTAGGATGTGGGGTTCTTAGGTCATGCAGCCTCAGCATACGTTTTTGTCATGTTGGTTGGCTGTGTTGTTGGTGTGAACTGAGACGAGGGGTGAGTTGCCTGCTTGGTAGTGGAGTTGTTACCGAGAGGAGGGGGTCTGAGGCTAGTTTTTGTTATCCCACGATTTCTTGGGTGGGACATGCACCCCTTGTAATTGGCAGGGTGAGGTCCTCCACAGTTAGCACAGCATGCCGGTGTTGTTTTTGGCTTGGTGCAGGTGCTAGTCGGATGTTCTTTGCCGCATTTTAGGCATCTGAAGGGTGCTTTGCAGAGCTTTTGGGCATGCCCAAACGTTTGGCATCTATGGCATTGTCCTGCCAATGCCTTCTTTCTTAGTGGCTCAGTTGTGATTTTGAGCCTACATATATTTTTCAATTCGTATATTCTTTTTTGCATGTTTGATATCTCTACCAGAACTAGTGGCATAGGTTTTTTATCCGATCTTAGCATTCTGCTCACTTTAACTGGAGTCAGGTCTTGGTTGATGAGATCGGCATTGACCTCGTCAGTCGTGATTCCCTCGGCAATCCCCCTGAGCACCACTTTTAGGTTCTTTTCACTAGCCAGTGCAAATGTGTGAAAAGGCAGCATGGAGTTGTCCAGCATTTTTGTGATCATGCGGTAGTCTGCGACTGATTCAGGTTGTATCTTTACCCCTTCATCTGTGTTTCTGGCCCAGGAATAGTTGATGTTCTGTTCTCTGAGCGATTTCGAGACTGAGGTCCACTTGTGTTTGTCTCGAAGGATTACCGGGAGTACCTTTTCTTTATTTCCCGATACTGCTTGTGTGGGCGCGTTTTCTTCCGTGGGTTCGTCCGCGGTCCTTCGCCTTTTGTTTGTGTGTTCGTCTGCTGTTGGTTCTGTCTGTCTGTTGTCCTCGGGTGTGAGGAGGGTAATGTTTTGTTCTGTGATATCGTCCTCTTCCTCTTCGGGTTCCTCTGCCTGTGTATACAGTTTAAGGTAGCCTGGCCATTCGGTTTCGAACTTTTGAAGGAGTACCTTAAATAGTTCTAAGGCTTTGTCTCTGTTTATGTGTTGAAGAAAATCTTTAACGTTGTCCATTTCTAGTGTGTGTGTGTAAGGGTTCAAAAACGATGGTAAATTCGGATGGAACTTTCTTAAAAATCTTAAAGCTTACCTTTACCTGGGTGGGTGCTGGTAAGGACATAGGTATTGCAGTCTTCAGAGTCTCTTCTTTCGCTGAACAAGTTTTAATTCAAATCCAATCCTCGGAATCGAGTTGGTTCGTCCATCACTATATCACTGTAATATCACTATAATTTATCACTTATAACTATATATCACTATAATATCATCTTTAAAAACTCAGCACTTCAATACCAATCCTAATAGTGGAGATACCAGCCAGAAGCATTAGCAGGTCATCTCTACCTATGGGAGTTGCCAATTGGTGTGCCACCTTTTTAATAAATTACTCTGGATTTAGAGAAAGATGCTGAAAGTTTATTTTTCACTCGGTTAGAATATAATAAATTTAGTTTAATCCTTTATCCAAGTGTGAGCAAACAGTGTTTGCACCTGAAATAGATACTGAGATAGGAGTGTTGGTAGCTTGCTCCACCTTTGCAAGGAGTCGTCCTGGTGTTGTACCACCTTACCCCGGTCCTGAAGATACTTTCAGGTGCAAACATTGTTTGCTCACACTTGGATAAAGGATTAAATTAAATTTATTATATTCTAACCAAGTGAAAAATAAACTTTCAACAATGTACATCCTTGTCTGACACCAGATTTAATATTAAACCACTTTCCTGTACGTCCTTCAATTCTAGCTACTGACTTACAACTCAAGTAAAGAGAGAGTATTGATTTATATAATGCCTCACTGACACCATACAACTGTAGCATTTTGATTAGCTTCTCTCTTGGCACCTTATCACATGTTTTTTTCAGATCTACTAAACTTAAATAGAGATCTTTGTTATATTGCCATGATTTTTCAACTATTTGTTGTGAAGTGAAGATCTGATCCTGACAGTTTCTGTTTGGCCTGGATCCAGCTTGTTCTTCACTACCACCAAGCTTCTCCTCCACAATCCTTCTCAACCATTTCTCAAGTATACTTGCATAAATCTTACCAGGAACACTCGGTAGAGAAATACCTCTGTAATTCTCACATTTAGTTTTATTTCTCTTTTTATATATGGGTACTATGAGAATTCTACTCTAATCATCTGGAATTCGTCCTTCTGTCTGAAAAATGTCAAAAGACATGGGGAGGGGGAAACAAAAAACAGTATCTCTTATTTAACACTGAAATTTGCTCACACAGATTTCTTGGAACATATCCCCCTGCATAAAAAAGGGGTTAAATATATGAAAGGGGTCTGTTGTGATTCATTCGCTTGATAAATGGTTATGCTGGTCTCCTATACTAACTACTCTTTAATGTATTAAAGTTCTCTTTACTTTTTTGTAAATTCTGGGTTTAGTATGCAGTGTCCTTTTGTTTGTCTTTCAGATTACATTTTAGCCAAACAGATTCAGAGATGGTGGAGCAAAGAGTATATATCACTAATCTAATTTCTTTATTCAGTACCTTTTCTTTCTATAGCATCATAAAGGTGTAAAGATTTAAATATGGATTCAGTAAAATATAATGTTTCTTTAGTGTAGGATTTTTATAGCTAACACAGTGACATTGAAAAAATATTCAAATCAAGTATAAATTATGAATTTGTCTAGTTTGATTTGTGATTGGATTTGTCTATTTTTCAGCTATTAAACAACTATTCATTAACGTAGTGAAGACAGTTGTTTTAATAGTTATATTTTATTGAATCACTGTTTAAATTCATAAAACATTTATAGTAATATCATTGACAACACAAAACATCTATAATATGTAACTCCTTTGCTCTTCTCTACTCTCTATCTCTCTTTAGTATATATTAAACTTTCCCTTAATTATCTACCACTTCCTTATTATGAACCTGAGGTTTTTACCATTATATTTAATATAAACTTTTCCAACTGTTATAAGTAGACAGTTTAATGGAATCTGATTTTAAAATGTAATCAAATGTAAAAGACTAGTCTCTTGGAAAATGTATGATTTAAGTTTTATATATTTTACAGTTTACTTATTAGTTTTCTGTTCATATTACTGTAGAATTCACTCAAGAATGTTCTTTTATTCCTGCCCATCTTGAAAACGATAAAATTCATTATCCTCATTTTGAAAGGGATACTTGAATATTGGGGGGGGGGGGTGACTATTATTTAGTTTTAAACTTTTATTATGGTAGTATGATTTATGCTATAGAAATTGTCTCCTAATGATTAGGTTGAATTTGAGGATGGATCATGTATCACTTTAGGAAGGGAGCAGTTCTATGCTGAAGATGAAGAGCTGCCAAAACATGTTGGATCAAAATTGGTATGTTTTTCTTAATTGTTTCTTTGACTGTTTTAAAAATTATCATTTCTGTTTGCTTATTTAAAAATGGTATATGCCAAAAAAAATATGTATGTTTTGGTCTCCAAAGTAGGAATTAATGTGTAGAGCTAAAAGTTAGGAATATATGTATGTGTTTATGTGTTGCCAACATGGGTGGCATACCAGATTAGCATTCCTGCTATTCAGGCATAGGTGTGAATATCACTGTGAGTATGGATATTTGTGAATGTCTTTCGGGGGGGGGGGGGGTACATAAATTTCACCATTGATGTGAGACCACTTTCCAATCTTTTTCTCTAGAGCAGGTTCTGGATTATGTAAAAAAAAAATAATAAAAACCTTAATTTGCCACAGCATACTACTAATGCACTATAGGTTTCCAAGCTTTCTTGGCAGTTAAACAAATATATATATATGTAGAAAGTATTTTACCTTGGGTATAATAAATGTTAAAGATACCAAGCTATTTTAAACCTGGTTTTACTTCATTTCCCAAGTAAGCAAACAGACAAACAAGTCAAGTTTGCAAGTCTAGCTGACCCTGCACGTAGTGCAAGACCAAGGCAACTCATGGTAAAAGTAGATTAAGCTCTGATCACTAATCTTAATATTTACCCTTAATGCAAAGCACATCTCCTGGAGGAGATGTATGATGCTTTGTATTAAAGGCAAGGGGCCACTACCCAGACTGGTTTCAACCCTTATTGAGGTCTCATCAGTGGGAGCCAGGCTAGAAATACCAAGATTTTAGTAATACAGAGCTTATAAGTATTTTACCAGAACAAGTTACCATTAGGTGTTTTAACCTTATTAAATAAAAATCTCAGGAGGAGGAGATATAAATGTATCCTCCTGAGATTTTTATTTAATAAGGTTAAAACACCTTATATTAAATATTAAGATTAGTGATCAGAGCTTATTCTACTTTTACCACGAGTTGCCTTGGTCTTGCACTACGTGCAGGGTCAGCTAGACTTGCAACACTTGCAGGTGCAAAATTGACTTGTTTGTCTGTTTGCTTACTTGGGAAATGGAGTAAAACCAGGTAAAAATAGCTTGGTATCTTTAACACACACACACACACACACACACACGTGTGTGTGTGTGTGTGTGTGTGTGTGTGTGTGTGTGTGTGTGTGTGTGTGTGTAGGCACATATTTTTGCCTATTTACCAGATATAGTAAATTGTATGATTCTAACAAAAGTTATAAATCTATTTGTTTACAATTAAACTATGACCACTAAAACGTTTTGATTATAGTTTCTTAATATAAGAATATAAAATCATTCTTCATTTTGTCTATCTTCTTCGAGCACAAACTTTGTTTACCTACACTTGGGTAAAGGATTAAACTAAATTTGTTATAGTTCGGCCAAGTGGAAAATAAACTTTTAACATCTCTCTATAAATCCAGAGTAAATTAATAATAAGATGGTACAGCTTTTGGCAACTCGAATAAGTCAATATGACCTCTCCATTGCTTCTGCCTTTGTGTCACCACTTCTGGGTCTGCCTCCCACTGACGAGACCTCAGTGAAGGAGAGGCCGGTCTTGGCGGTGGAACTTCCATTGGTATATTGTTTTATACATGTTCGCAAGGAGATGTGCTTTGCATTATGGGAGATTCTGGGATGGGGAGTGATGAGAGCTTGATCCACCTTTACTACGAGTTGCCTCAGTCCTGAACTACTTCAGGTGCACTTGGGTAAAGGATTAAACTACATTTGTTATAATCTGCCAAGTGGAAAATAAACTTCCAACATCTTTCTCTAAATCCAGAGTAAATTAATAATAAGGTGGCACACCTTTTGGCAACTCATATAAGTAAATATGACCTCTCCATTACTTCTGCCTTCGTTTCACCATTTCTGGGTCTGCATCCCACTGACGAGACCTCAATAAAGGTCGTGACCGGTCTGTTGTGGCCCTTCCCTTGGTGCATAGCTTTATACATGTCTGCAAAGAGATGTGCTTTGCATTATGGGAGATGCTGGGATGGGAAGTGATGAGAACTTGGTCCACCTTTACTACGAGTTGCCTCGGTCCTGAACTACTTTCTGTTGAAAATTTAGTTTAAATCCTCTACCCAAGTGTAGGCAAACTTTGTTTGCCTACACTTGGGTAAAGGATTAAACTAAATTTGTTATATCTTCTTTTTCATACGAGGGGTGGTCTGAAAATTTCTCGGCCTAGCAATATAAACGAATTTATAATTTCAAAATGATTTTTATTTTTCTACATAATCTACCTTAAGACTAATATATTATTCCAGTGATACTCCAGCACCATTATTCCATCCCTGTAGTGGTTCTCAGTAAGATCTACAAAATGCCCTTCTACAGCTGCAATCACTTGATTTGAAGAAAAACGCTGACCAGCGAGAAAGAATTTTAGTTTGGGGAAGAGATAGAAGTCAGAGGGAGCCAAATCTGGGGAAATAGGGTGGATGTTCCAACAATTCATAGTGCAGATCCCTTAATTTTCTCATTGCCAAAACACCTTTGTGAGCAGGTGCATTATCCTGATGAAAGATGATTTTTTTCCTGCAAACCAGGTCTTTGCTCACGAATTATTGGTTTACCCTTTTCAAGATAATTAATAAACAAAATGCCTTTAGCATCCCAAAACACCGATACCATGACCTTTCCTGCTGATGGAACCGACTTTGTCTTCTTTGGCATTGAACAACTGGCTTCTGTCCACTGTTTTGACTGCTGTTTGGATTCTGATGTGTAGTGGTGAATCCAAGTCTCATCCATAGTAATAAATCGATGCACAAAATCAGTTTTATTCTTGTTAAAACGCTCCAAGTACTGTTCAGATATTTTCATGCGAGTGCGTTTTTTGATCTGCTGGGAGCAAGCATGACACCCATCTTGTGCAAAGCTTTTTCATTTCCAATTCTTCATGCAAAATATACCCTATGTGTTCTTTTGAAATGCCTATAGTCTCAACAATTTCACTCACTTTGACTCGCCTGTCATCCAGTACTATATCGTGCACTTGATCAATGATTTCTGGTGTTGTTACACTTTTTGGACATCCTTCACTTGGATCATTCAAGGCTGGTGTGGCCGCGTTTAAACTTGGCAGCCCATTTCTTAATTGTCGAAAGCGAAGGAGAAGAGTGCCCATAAACTTTTGTGAACTTCGAATGAATTTCTTTTGCCATTAAACCTTCTTTTATAAAGAATTTTATAACTGTAGGATACTCAATTTTATCCATTTCAAGGGATGCAGACAATGCTTTTGCTTCAGACAGCTGTATAAAACAAACTACTTGATAGTATGACTTGCAGTTTCACATCGATGCTTATGACAGATGTACCAACTTAGAAAAAAAAAAATCTTGCCGAGAGTGTTGCCATCTATTGTTGAGGCCAAGAACCTTTCAGCCCAACCTCGTATTTTAGGCTCAGTGGCCTTTCATAGCTAAGTAGCTTGGCTCATATTAATTCTGTTAAGCTATGAGTGAGCAAGATTAATGATGAAGATGTAAGTTACATACATTAGGATAATTATAAACTTTGCATATTTTTTATTGAAGGCCAAATTTTGTTTATCCAGTTTTTAATCATTTTTCCATGCATACTATTAACTGTAATGGTTAAAAATCAATTAGAATAAAAAGACAGTTATGAAAAAAACTGAAATTCGTTTGCTTTCACCTGAAAGATCCTTAAAAAGTTTATGTTCTAGGTGAGATCTTTCTTCATTTAATACTGTATTATGTAGTGCAAAAAAGCATGTGTGTAAAATGCCTACAGTCAGTGAGTTTGTAAACCAGTTTGAAAACTATCATAAGTGTGCCATTCTAGTTTTCAAATCTGATTCTGGCCAACAACAACAAAAAAAGTGTTATGTACAAAGAAATGTAAACAGGAAAGATATTTTACTGTTTACTAAAGTCTTGAACAGAATCTCTCATCAGAGGGGAGACTGTGCTAAGAAATGCATAAGCAAATCAATACAAAACAAGTGGCAACAGCCATAATACACCCTTAGGCTCCATGGCCTTTCATAGCTACCTGTCCTATTTCTGGTCAAAGACACTCTGTCAAAAAAACCATGTGGGGGAGGGGGGAAAAAAGAGTGCTATATACATGCTAAATGAGAATGACTGCCTCTCTCTCTTTCTTTCTTTAGATAAGCAGTTGCAACTGTATTAAAACTAGTTAGTGATGATAAATGTACTTGTGTATTTATGATCAGTTCAGTTTTCTGAGGGCTACAAGCCCAAAACACCTGTTAGCCACTTGTCAGTGCTTTCTGGCTTTATATAAAGTAAAGGTTTGGAGTGTTTAAAGCCAAAGTGATATTATCTTCATTGATCAGTAAATGCAAATTTTCAATCAAAATGTGAACAGACTCTTCTATTCCTCTTGCCCACACATGGCATTAGTGTGCTATAGATCTTGTGGCCTTTCATGTGTGGACCAGATAAAAATGAAGCCTTAATTTCTGATAAGGTTAGTTTTCTGGAGGCCACATGCACATATATTATTTGTAGTGTTTGTGTTATCTTTTTTTAAAGTACAGGGTGTCTCAAAATTCATGCAAGAAGTAATTTTGATAGAAAACACAGGTTTTTAATTAAAAATTGTAATTTCTTATTGATTCAATTCATAAAGTATACAGTATAGGGTTATGCATGGAATAGCATATCGGGTAAATGGCCTCCACGGCTTTGCTGGCACATACGCACTCTTTTGTCGAAAGTTTCCATGACCGTTTTGCATAAATGTGGCTGAATTTCGTTGATGCAGCGCTCAATTTCCTCCTTCAATAAAAATATAGGCGTGGGTGGTCGTGGGCTTGTTGTCATAAACCTTAGACTTCAAAAAAACCCAAAGAAAAAAGTCCAACGGCGTTAAGTCACATGTTCTGGGCGGCCAATTCTGATCACCAAAACGGGAAATTACATGACCAGGAAATGACTCGCGCAGTAATTGAATTGTTTCTCGGGCTGTATGGCATGTGGCGCCGTCTTGTTGAAACCACATGTCGTCCACATCCATATCTTGCAATTTAGGCACAAAAAAACTGGATTATCATGTCGCGATAGCGAGCACCATTAACTGTTATTGCCTTACCAGCCGCATTTTCGAAAAAGAATGGCCCGATGATGCCTCCAGCCCAAAATCCACACCAAACAGTGACACGTTGTGGATGCGTTTGTTTCTCAACAATCACTCGGGGATTTTCTGAACCCCAAATGTGACAATTTTGTCGATTAACAAAGCCATCAAGATGAAAATGAGCCTCATCGCTGAAGATGATTTTATTCGAAAAATAAGCATCCACTTGTTGTTGTTCCATAATCCATTCATCGAACTCTCTTCACTGTGTGTGGTCATTAGGCTTCAGTTCTTGAGTCAATTGAACTTTGTAAGCATAAAGATGCAAATCTTTCGTGAGAATACGCTGTAGAGAGCTTCTCGAAATGCCCAATTCAAGACCACGGTGCCGAATTGATGTTCCTGGACTCTTAGCAGCACTCTCATGAACTGCTTCGATGTTTTCTGTTGAACGACGGCCAGAGTATATAAGATCACTAATTGATCCAGTTTCCTTGAATTTTTTAATTAATCTTTTCACAGTTGATGAAGTTAAATCACTATTCCGACCATATTTTGTACGAAAATTGCAAACTGTAGCTGCCAAACCGTCGTTATTTTTAAAATATTGCTCAACAATGAAAATGCGTTGTTCTTTCGTGTAGCACTCCATTTTTAATAACCCTGAACTCTCAGCTGTCACGCTGTCTTTTTTTTTCTTGTTGGCAACGCTTTACCGCACAAATGGCGCTAAATTTAAATCTTGCATGAATTTTGGGACACCCTGTATATAATAGTACCTGACAAAATATTGTTTGTAAGAACTGGAGGAGGACATGTAGAAATGATGATTGTGTAACAGTACACTCTGGTAAGAAGCTGTTTGATCAATCAGTGATGTTCAGTGGCACACCCTAGGGGAGGGGGGGGATGTTTTCCTCTTTCATTCTTTTTTTTTTTTTTTTTTTTTTTTTTTTTTTTTTTTTTTTTTTAAATAAAAAAGAATGAAAGAGGAAAACACACTAGAAAATTTCTAAAAATCTTTTCCTAATTAAAATTATTTTTTTTTTTTTATTTATTTTGTGTCGTGTCTTCTTTTTCTATACTACTTATGAATTAGTGGTCAGATAAGGTGGGCATACCCTATAGCTCTCGGGAATCACGGCTGCTGTGAACCCAAGACAAACAAAGTAATGCTTGGGTGGACTGAGCACTACTTCATTTGCCCGAGCCAAGCCAGAGAAGATCATGGGTGTTGTGTATTGGTGATCACTGCAGCTGCTCAGTCATAGGTCGTATGCAATGTGTAGTATGTATTCTCAAATCGTCTACTCAACTTTCCCCCCCCCCCCCACACACACACACAAGATTAAATCTTGAGGTTCCCCCTCCCCCTCCCCCAAGATTAAATCCCGATGAACACCACATGCGGCACCACTGGTGATGCACTCTAAATGTATGTATGTACAAGGTCTGGCACAAAAAAAAACGAGACTGTACCTGTATATCTTTTTATTTAACAAATTGAGAAAATCAACTATGATCTCCTTCAGAATAGTTCCTTTCTGAGTTCACACAGCTGCATACAATGATGCCAATGTCCAAAGCAATTTTGCAGGTCATTTTCTGAAAGGCTGTTGAGGATCTCCATTGTTTTTACTTTCACATCTTCTGCTGACAAAAATTGGGTTCCTTTGAGGTACCAATTTGATCTTTGGAAAGAGGTAGAAGTCGCAGGGAGCCAGGTTTGGGGAATAGGGTGGGTGCTCAAGCACAGTAATGTTGTGATTAGCTAAAAAGTGCTTCACAGACAAAGTGTTGTGTGGGCTGGCGCATTGTCCTTGTGCAAAATTCAACCGTTTATTCACAATTCTGGTCATTCTCTTCTCACGTGTCCACGTAATTTTATTAAGAATTCAAGGTAAAGCTGCTGATTTACCATCTGGCTGCTGGGAAAACCCACTCTGCCATTATAGTACCCTGGATATCAAAGAAAACAATCAACATGACCTTGAACTTCGAACGATTCATGCATGCTTTTTTGGTCTTGGAGATGTTGCTGACTTCCACTACATCGATTGTTGCTTGGTTTCTGGATCATATGTAAATATATTCAAGTTTCATCACAAGTAATTATCAAATTCAACAAATCTGGTTCATCCTTAATGTGTTGCAAAAGGTCCAAACACAGTTCCTTGCAACGTTCTTTTTGCTCATCTGACAACATTTTGGAACCATTTTTGCACAAACCTTTTTCATGCTCAATTCTTCCGTTAAAATGCATCAAACACTTTCCCTGTCCAAATGAACTTTCTTAGCTACAGCTCAAACACCCAACCTCTGTCTTTTTGAATCACATCTCGCACTTTTTTAATGTTGTCATCAGTAACTGCTGTGCACGGATGGCCTGGGCAATCATCATCTTTCACACTTTTTCTGCCTTTCGAAAATCATTTGTGCCATTCAAAAATGCATGTACGAGACATGCATTCTTCACCGTAAGCCTCAGTCAGTAATTGAAAACTTTCCGTCATGAATTTCTTCAGTTTCACAAAGTACTTGATGTTAACTCGCTGTTCACTCTTGCACTCCAACATTTTCTGACCGAGGGTAAGAAAATGTCTATATTTGAACACGTGTCCACTCGTACTGAGTAAAGCGATAGATCTGAGCGTTGTCTCTCACGCCGACAGGTTAAAACATGTTCTATAATCATCTCTTTTGTCTCTCTCCTCCCACTCTTCATTTCCAAGCTATTCCCAAGGGTTAGTCTCGTTTTTTTTGTGTGTGTGTTAGACCCCCGTATGTATACCAAATACAGTGCCATAATTGCGCTCTGTTAGTGAGATGATAGTATACCATGGTTATACTTTGCTGGATATTATAGGCACTTTAAAGTCGGTATAGAAACCTCACTCCAACACACTGACATAATGGTCAGTTTTGATATCTTCTCCTTATTGACAAATGTCCCACTCAAAGATACCTTAGATCTCATCCAAGCCAAATTTCCTCCCGATATCTCAATGCTATTTCAGTTCACCATGAACTCAGGCTATTTCATTTGGCAAGGAAAATTCTACAAACAGAGGGGACAGGCATGGGTTCTCCACTTCAATATGAAATATTAAAATAATTGCAATTAGAAAAAAATTCTACAAACAGAGGAGACAGGCATTTATCATTATATCATCATAATTTAGCATCATATATTCATTTTTTACCATCTCTCAACTATTGTTTTGATTCCTGTTAACTTTGATACAGTCATGGTCTTAATTTATATCTTTAGATAAGATATAAATTAAAATTTATATTATATTTATATTTTTAGATAAGAATTGTATAAAAAGATAAAAAATTAGTAGAGAAGTGTAGAACTAATAAAGTTTTTGTCTTAGAATTATGTAACCATTATTCTAGAACTAAGAATTCACCAGAGGCACTCAGAAATCTCAGCTCATTGATCCTGAGTATTCGGTATTTGCTATAGCAAGAGTTAACTGCAGTAGCAAGTATTTTTAATATGATCTGATGTCATGTTTGAGTTAGTTAAAATCACATAAGCAGAACTGATGTAGAAAATAGATTGGATAGTTTTCAATTAGATAGTGAGTCTGTTGTTGCAGTATGACAGAGTTGAGCTGAGGAGGACAATAGCGAATGAGTTTGCATAGGTTTGCAGGAAGAATGATGTGAATTTGTGGAGCGAGTTTAATAGATGAAAGGACTTATACAAGAAGGATGGTTTGCATCTGAATGGATTTGTTGTTGATCAAAGAAAGTGGATGTTTAGAATCAGGGAAACTAGAGCTTTTTTTGGGGGGAAGGGGACTGTTGAGTAGGTGCACAGATACTAGTGAGGCAGTTGTGTAAGAATGTGCATAAAATGTCTAAGTTAGTACTGCTGGTAACAAACCAGAATAGGGTAGTTTGTATAAAACGTCAGGACACTGATGGGCCTAAGGGGTTTTTGCACATTTATTCACACTAGTGCCACGAACATTTGGAACAAGGGGAAGGAGATTATGACATTGATTAGTTCATCCTGGCCTAAGGTTAATAATAATGATGATAATAATAATATTTGGTCAAAAGTTAACAGAGTATTTATATGAAATATTAAAATAATTGCAATTAGAACTATTTCATTTCCATTTTAAAACCAACTGTATTCAATCTTGTTTTTTATTCTTAGTCTACAGCTACAGAAATGAAGCATACAGATATTTTTCAAGAAGAAGTAGCAGGAAAACGTGTACGGTTTATTAACTCAAGATACAAGTCTGAAGATATTCTTCCTTTGTAACCAAGATATATGCATTCTTTGTATCATAGTTTTCTGTGAAACTTTTGAGGCACCATATTATGTGTGTGAGTTGTGTATATAATAGTTTCAGAATACAGATGAACTGTGTACTCATGGAGGCTTCTGAGAAACCATTTTAATCACAGCTTCAGTTGACCATTAAATCTTTTGATCTCCTGCCTAAAACTTTATTGTAAATAGTGCAGACAAAAAAAGAAGAAATGGATCAAAAGAAATCAAATTTCCGAAAAGAGTAATATTTTTATTTAGCACTTTCTTCTCCACTTGAAGCAAAATTCAGTGACTTACTTTGTAAGAATAAGAATTTAATTTAAAGAAAAATATCATTTATAATGTATTTTACATGCCAAATAGTCTGCAAATTATGTGCCCGAATTATGAATATAGTTAGTCTATACTAGTGTAATTTTGGCATGTGTGCTTGTGTACGTGCGTGTGTGTGTGTGTGAAAGAGAGAGTGAGAGAGAGCATGCTAGCATGCCTAAAATACATTAATAAAATAAATTCTTATACAAATTATTGTTTACAAATATGAAATTTATAGCACGGATTTGCAGTATAAACAGTTAAATCGTTTTTGGGTACATAATTTTCAAACATTTTGTATAATAATTTTCATTTCATCATGTAGCTATCTAATTTCTAATTATTCTTTTTTTGTAAAATCTGAAAGATAGTCTTCTCTAGAAGTCCAGTGGTTGGCTGTTATTAATAATTTTTTTATTATTATTTGATGTAACAGCCATAATAATATACCATATGCATCTTATAAAGGCTTGCATGATTAGCAAGTTTGGTCACATGTATATTTGAAAATTCGCCTTTCATAAATTGTAATTCCATACCGACCATCCTTCAGAGAATACCTTCGAAGAATTCACATTAATGTTAAAGAAAAATATATTTATACTTGTCAATTTTTTGTAAAGTTACAAAATATCATATGCACATGTACATATCCTAGCACTGGACTGCTTTCCTGAGTTTTTTTTTTTTTTTTTGTTTGTTTGTTGTTGTTTTGATTTATGATCGCAATTTTGTCATAGTAATTCATCCAAGACATTTTTCTATAACATTCAAGAGTTCATAATGTCATTGTACAACTCTGTACTGCCTTTGTAGACATAAGTAACGAAATAATAGAGGTCTTATGAGTCTGTGTGGTTGTTTTAATTGTTATTTTAGTAAACACATGTTGTTTATAAGCTAATATGTAAAGTAAGAAACTTTAGAATTATATTTTATGAGAAACATTTGTTGTTTTAGATTTCTTTGGTTGTAAAAAAAATACTTTCTCATGTAATCATATTAGGGTTTATACAAAAACCAATTTTTGAAGAAAAAAAACAGTTTTCAAATTCCAGTATTTTATTTCCAAAAAAAACGGTTAAACCGGTTTTCAAATTTTTACAAAAAATATATACATATAATTAAAAACAGTAAAAAAAAATACTTATTTAAAATTTTTCAGTTTATTTAATATTTATGGAACTAAAAAATATAACAAAATAAAATATACTCCACACAAAACCAAATAAATAAAAAAAACCTAAAATAACTAAAATTCATATAAATTATAAATTTTTATTTCATTTAGTATTTTTCTTCAGTAAATATGATGTCAAAAAACATAATGTCCACTGAACGATTACTTAATTTTGTTGTTATTCTGGATACAAAATTGCCTGAAATAGAAAATACTATCTCACTGGTTACTGAACTTGGTTTTATTGTTTTCAGGGCATCAAATAATAAATCTAAATTTTTTGTTCTTTTATTGGTTGTCTCAAAATCTGAAAATTCAGCCCTCAGTGTCTTCGTATTTGATATTATTTCTTCAGGTTCCTCAAGAAACGTATGAAATGATTTTTCATGGCTTCTTTTAGAGCATTGCCCTGATTAATAGTTTCTCCATCTCTGATATATTCATCATCAGAATCTGTTTCCATACAAGAATTTGGATATATTCTAGACAATGTTTTTTTCAGATAACTTAATATTGAGTTTTGAAGCTAGTGGAAATACACTAGATTTCTTTGAAATGTTTTGTGGATTTTGCAAGCATATAGCAAAAGGGGTTACCAAATCCAACTTGTCTTCTTTCTTGAATTCGTACTTCTAAAGCATTTAATAATTTGGAAATAATTTGTCCTTTAAATTTTTTAGTTCATTTAACAGAAATTCAAATATGCCTTCACTTGTTAATGAATGTGCATCTCTCTGCCCTAAGGCCTCAGTTGCTCCAACACTTTAAGAAGCTCCATGATTTTAGGATATTGAGCTTCATTCCACATATGAGAATCACCAATATTAATCAAAGCTAAAACAACACATTCTTTTAATGTTATAAATCTTTCAGTCATCGCCTCTAAACTATTCCATCTCGTTTGGCAGTGAAGAATCAGACTTAATTCCTTTCCTTTTTCTTGTTTTACATAATTCTGAAGGATGCTATCTTTTACGGGAGGTTTTCTAAAAATTTGCAAATTTTTCTAATTTGGGAAATTGATTGTTTGTAATTGTCAGACAACATAGGGAATCCACAGTCGTTATCTAGATCAAGAGAATTAAAAAAATCCTTGCCATAGTCATCTTTACACTCTATGTCATCTTCTGATTCCTCACTTGTAACATATATATTGGTTTCAGCAATTTCTTTATTTTTATATAACACATCAGTAACTGCTAAGTGTATGGCATGTGAATAGCATAGTTGATTAATTATAGGTGATAATTGGCCAAATTTTTTCATAATAGTGGCACCATCATTTGTCGTTACAACTATGTCGGTTTCTAGATCCAAGTTAAAATTTTGTAGCCTCTCAGAAACTAATTCTAAGAGTTTCTTAGCATTGCAGGAACTAAGCCCAAATTAAGGTCTTCTCTAAAAATGGTGTACATTGATATTCAAATATCTGCAATTTCTTTTGCTATTTCTCTCATCTAAAGTTATGGAATTTTTTTTCCCCATTCTTCTTAATACAATCCAATTCATTTATAGTTTCACGTTTGAGATTGTCATAAAATGTATGAATGAGATCCAATACTCGAGAGTTGTTTTTTGGTAATGAATATCCTCGTTGTAACGACTCATATAAATGAGCTTATTATAATGCTATTAATGGACAATCCACTATGGAGGTAGACTTGTGCATTTGGCTTTCCAGACTGAAATAAATTTGTTTAAAACCTTTACACTTACAGATTCTTTGGGTTTTTTCCCTACATTTTTCTAGAAAACAAAGTATGGTCTCCACTGTTAGCAGGAGTTTAAAAATTCACTATAGGAAATTGCTTTTATCGGCAGATCTCATTAAAATTCATGCACTGAAGTGTTTCACATAGAATGAAAATAATTTATTTTTAGTTCCAGCAAGCTGGCAATATCTTTTTCATTAAGAAGATTAATGCAAGAAAGCTTTCCGAGACCAAAAATGGGGATAAAAATATGGCAGCAACCTTTAATGGATGCTTTTTTATATATCAGCCCAGATGAAAAATGTTGAAAACCTAATGTGTTATTGTAATTGGCTGGGTCATGAATTCGGTAAGCTGGAAGCTGTGTTATGGAAATCAAATGGATTTTTATACATCAGTATTCTATTGACTAAGCTTTGATTATTACTAGGAGTGTGCCAAATATTAAATTTTTCTTCAATATTTGGCTGAATCGATGTGTTTTGAAAATATTCCCGCTTTTGCTGAATCGTAGAAAGATTCGGTATTTGGCTCGTTGAAGCAAAAAAAAAATTCCTGTTACCATGCATCGAATTA
This sequence comes from Typopeltis vanoorti, assembly GCF_054136105.1. NCBI lineage: Eukaryota > Metazoa > Arthropoda > Arachnida > Uropygi > Thelyphonidae > Typopeltis > Typopeltis vanoorti. The sequence continues at coordinate 137,428,816 of NC_143551.1, read as the reverse complement.
TCTTTATCCCTTCTCTTTCATCACCACATGCCAAGGCTTGTTCAGTTGCTACAGGTACTTTATTTATTTTTATGCATTTTTATAATTTATATCATTAGTCTTAAAATTTTATTTATATTATGAAGTCTTAAAATATTGTAAAAAGAGTAGTTTGGACCATGAATAATAAAAGAGAAATATTTAGAATTTTATGATTTATGTGAAGATTCAAAATTTGCAAAAAAAATAAGAAAAAAAATTATTATTACATAACACCTCCAGGGAGTCCAAAGACTCATCGAGGGAGGGCACCTACTCTACAACTCTCTGTCTCCACCAACTGCAACTATCTTCATCATGTACACCAATACAATCTACCACTGACCACCATGACTAGTATTTTCAGACAATCACAAACATTCATGCCCACAGTAGGATTCGAACCCGCAGCCTTTTGGCTGGAGAGCTGATACGCTTGATAATCTGGAAACCTGCTTTAGAGACCAAACATGTCCCTAAAGCAGGACTCCAGTAAGCAGAGCAATGGCCTCACACTGGGCAACGGCATTAATCTCCTGCCTAAAGACTATCACAAACATCCATGCCCATGATGGGATTCGAATCCACAGCCTGTTGGTTGAAGAGCAGGTATGTTAACCACTCGGCCAACCAAGCTGGCACAGCAAATATCTTGGGATGGTACACAGAAAAACTCATTACAACATCTGCAATTAATCACATAAAATGCAAGCATAGCATTGAATGTATAAAATAAAACAGTGAAAGTGAAATATCATATCAGAATTAGAATTTGGTGACAAATATGCAAAACTTTGAATTATGCCAGCTTGAAATGATTGCATTGGATAATATACCATACTCAGTTGTTCAAAATGAAAGATTTACAAGGCTGATTGAGTAAACTTGCTCCACAGCACAGTTTGCCTGGAAGAAAATATTTTACATAAAAAAATAATTACAGATGTGCTGAATATATTTCTCTGACATCAGATATATGGACCTGCTAGCATGCAAGCAAAACTTTCATTAGCTTTACTGAATTGATACAAACTTTCAGTATAATCATGTGGCTTTGAACTGTCAGCATTACTTCTGTAAGTCATACGAGTAAGATAATCAAAGAAAATATTTTATGTTAGAAATGTGGGATATAAACATTCTGAGATGATGCCAATATTGTTATGGGATTATTATGAAGCTGAAATTGTAAGCAATCTGTACGTTGTTCACATGTTGCAGTTAACAATAATGGACATTATTAATACGTAGATATCAATATCAAATTTAATAGCAGTGAAAAATAGTAAGATATTTTAACTATTCATTTGCTGTAGGCTTGAAATTAAAAGATACTCAAACAGAATTAAATATTAGCCATATAAAATTAGTTCATGGTGTGCCTGCCTCCCTAAGTAGAAATCTACTTTTTATATGCTACAATGAATACAAAAAAGAAAATAAGAAACAAAAAGCATTAAATATCAATGCAAACAAAAACAATTTATACATTAACTATCTACTGACGAGTCTCTGAAAAGGTATTTATCTGAAGATGAAAATAACTCTTTTTCAGAGTAGGAACAACGAAAAAATTTCTCTGTGAAGAAATTAACAGAAGATTTGATACTTTGTAAACAAATATTATTTCTACAATATTGGATCAGATCCAAAATTTAAGCTAGCAAGTCAGAAAAAATTTGTTAAAAAGCATTTTAATTAATGAAAAATCTGAATCTGATATGGAAATATCAAGTGATGAATAAGTAAGTCTAACATTCCTTTATCCAAAAAAAAAGATGAGACTTGGAAAATTACGATGAAAATAAAGATAGTAATAAATTATGGCAATATTGTTACAACATCACTGCTTTTACTGCTGTTGCACCATCAAGTTGAAAGGAAAAAAAAAACAATGATGTGATAATTATATATTTTAATAAACCATTGTTAAAAAGAACTTATGAACCATGCAGTGGCAAGATTTGAGTAAAAAAAACTGATTTGCATAAAATAGCATGAACATTTCTTCGGGCAAGGTGTATAGCTACTAGCATAAACAGCAAAAGAGTTTTTCTGAAGCTGGAAATATTTATGAAGAAATCAGAAGACTTATCTCAAAAATTGCTTTTCGTAATCAAACTTTATCATAACTTCATTTTGACTGTTAAATCTATAATTAATTTTTTCCTATATTTAGTAATTTAAAATCAAAGTTCTGTTAATAATTTTATTTTTTTTACGTAAGGAAAGAGAGCCTTCCTAGCTCAGTTGGTATATACAAGCCCTTCAGTTGTAAAGACTGGATTTGAATCCAGTCTATGACAAGAGGAACCTTAGGTATTTTCAATCAAATGGTGAGTTAGCCAGTTTCATACAGAGGTGGGGGATTTCTTTTGCAAAAAAACTCTGGTTTTTCCTTCCCCAAAACAAGCAAATCAGACTCATGAACACATATATCCATAGACATAGGATACTAACTGCAAAATGGAAGAGATTAGAGCCTGACTATCTTATCTTTCTACTGTGTATTATATATCTCAGGTAGAGATCCATAATAGTCAGCTTCATAGTCAGGGATGGAAATGACACTTAACAAGACAGGACTAATAGAAATAAGAGAGATGGTTTTTTCCTTCAATTTTATCTAGTATTCTTTCTTTTAATAAATATTCCTTGTAAAATTAAATGATTTTTATTAAATTTAAGAAACATAAAATTTTATTCCTGCATTTTCATGTGGTGATGTTCTTAGATCTGAAATATTATCAGACATATTTTGTAACCTTTCTTCAGTCTTTTACAAAATCTTTTTTATGTTTCAATTGATATGCTTAGGCCAAATTGCCAACCAAATATTTTGTATTCATTTTATCAGCCAAATCATTCTTAGAAGCATTCCTAATTGTTACAGCAAGTAATGAAAAACTTCTACTACATAGGATTTTTTAAATATCAGACTTTCAAGTAGGTACACTTTCCTTACATAAGATGACCAGCAATTAGCTTCTCCTCCCATAAAGCCTAGAATATCACAGTAGCGTGGTGAGCAAAGTGCCATCAGTGAACAATCAGTAGCATTGGAAGTGCTGTGATTTGAAGTATGCTGCAACCATCTTGCCACAACTGTTTAGCTCGTTTGTCTCTGTCTGCATGAAATAACTCAAGAATAGATGAACTAATTTTGACGAAATATAATATGTGATGTTTTATACTTTGAAAAATTGTTGAACAGTTTTAATTTTTATGAAAATTTGACGGTAATGAACCACTTTGCACAAAAAGTACACTTTAAAGAAAAATACTTTTTCACCATTCTAGTGACACCGAGTAACTTCACACTGTGAGTCAAGTTACTTGCATGGTGAATGGTGATTTTATTCACATCCAGTGAACGTCATCACTGGGTGTTAATAAATGATCTTCTTGCCTTTTGCATATTAAGTTATTTCAATAACAACTTAATGCTGTGAACTGTCTGCAGTATGTACATTGCCTAATTTTTTGATATACCATATTTGCCGGCATATAAGACTCATTTTTTTTTTCTGAAAATAGGTCTGAAAAAGAGGGTATGTCTTATATGCCGATGCTCAGTTTTTTATTACTTTCATTTCTGGAAATTTTCTCTGTTCCAAGTTACATGATTTCTTTCTGTTACTGGAATACATTCTAGTATTCCAGTTATGGATAGATAACATTTGGTCTAGACGCTCTGGTGGACTGTTGACGAAGCCTGCCCTGCTAGTATGTGATCAGTTTCATTCTCACAGAACAGAAGATGTTAAAAATAAACTCAAGGAATTGAAAACTCAGTTAGCTGTAATTCCAGGAGGTCTAACTAGTCAGCTTCAACCTTTAGATGTCTGTATTAATAAACCATTTAAGGGATTTATGAAGGAGAAGTGAAACACTGCATCCAGAAGACTGCTGGATGCAGTCTTCAGTGTTTGAGGTTACGCCATCAAGAAGAAGGAAGAGACCTAGCATTTTGCAAGTTTGTAAGTGGGTCAGAGCTTCATGGGATGCTGTGAAAACTGAGACAGTGGTTAAATCATTTAAGAAGTGTGGTATTAGTAATGCGCTGGATGGTACAGAGGACAATTTGTTGTATGAGGACTCAGATTCTGATTTAGAAGAGGTTTCAACTGTGTCTTATTTAACTCTGGAGATGAATTTCTGGGTTTTGATGAAGAAGATTAAAAGGTGGATACTCTTTCCTATTTAAATTAGGTATTTGTTAAAAGTAGACCTACTTATTACTTTATATTTGAAATACTGTAAATTCATTGTGATAAATTTTTTTTCCTAAGAAATGTGTACAAAAAAGGAGGTGCGTCTTATACGCCGGCAAATACGGTAATTTATTGAGATTTTCAAGTCATTGTGAAAAATGCCACCAACATAGATAATTATTCACTTACTGAGTAAATTTTCATATTAAGAAATACTTTTTCTTGCTTTAGGGGAGAGTTGACTATATATAATATCAAAATATTGCCAGCCTGGTTGGCCAAGTGGTTAGTGTATCTGCTCTTGTCAAAAGGCTGTGAGTTCGAATCAGGCTGTGGGCATGGATGTTTGTGATTGTGAAAATACTAGTGGTGCTGGTGGGCGGTAGATGGTGTTAGTGTGGTTGTGGTTCCTCTAGTTGGTGGACTTGATTGGTGGAGAGTTGTAGAGTAGGTGCCCTCCCTGGATGAGTCTTTGGACTCCTTGGAGATGTCACATAATAAGAATATTATTATTAGAGACCTTCATTGAGGAAGGCTGCAGATTGTTCACACAGATGTCATACCTTCTCTTAAATTCATTTACACTGGATGCACCCACTTCTTCAACAGGTAAACTTTCCATTTGCTCACTGCTCTCTGAGAGAAAAATGTAGCTCTCACCCCTTTCTTCACAGCGTGCAAACTTAACTGATGCCTCCTTGTCCTCATCCCACCTTCCATATAACAAAAAATTTCATCAGTAAAACCGGTAGCACCATTTCGGAAGTTTATAGACCTCTATCATACACCACTCTTTCTTCTGTATACTAGTTTTTCACATACACACACTCTCAATTTTTTCCCATAATCAACATTCCATAATCCGATATAATCTTTGTTACTCTTCTTTTCACCATTTCCACAGCTTCTTTTTCCCCTCTGATACCCGGGAGACTAAATCCATGCAAGTAATCCAGATGCAGTCATATTAAGGCCTTGTAAAGAAGTAAAACGAGGTCCTTACCTTAAATTTCAATGTTTGTTTCAAACATCACAATAATCCTCTTAGTTGTGTTTGCAATTTTTTTCAATCTGACCTTTCCTATCCACCATAATTTGAAGATCTCTTGCCTCATTAGTTTTTTGTAATATGAACTCACCAATATAGTATACCATTAGAAATCTCATCATACCAAAGTGCATAACTTAATACTTACATTGAATTGACAACCATTATCATTTGCCCAGTTTTAAAGGTTATTGAAATCAGTCTGTAAGTGCTGTATATTAATAACATCCCTGTTTGCCCTGCCTATCTTTGCATCATCAACAAAGAATTGAACAACTCCTGTTAGGTCCTTCTCAGTATTATGAATGTAGAGATTTAACAATAATGGTCCAAGGACTGATCCCTGGTGTACAACACTCGTCACCTTAAATATGATAGAGACACCCCTACCAAATGCCATTTTTTGATAGCTATCAATCATCCTCCCACTTATCCAAGTCAATAGTTTATAATACATTCCCACAGTTTATATAACAGTCTTTCATGTGGTATTTTATTAAATGCATATAATAAATTTAGTTTAATCCTTTATCCAAGTGTGAGCAAACAAAGTTTGCGCCTGAAAGTATCTTCAGGACTGGGGTAAGGTGGTACAACACCAGGCAACTCGTTGGAAAGGTGGAGCAAGCTAACATTACTCCTGTCTCGGTATCTCCCATAATGTAAAACACATCTCCTTGCAGATATGTATAATATTATGCATTAAGGGAAGGGCCACTACCCAGACTAGTTTCGACCTTTATTGAGGTCTCTTCAGTGGGAGCCAGACCCAAGTGGAGATACCAGGCAGAAGCATTAGCAAGGTCATCTCCACCTATAGGAATTGTCAAACAGTGTGCCACCTTTTAATTAAATTACTCTGGATTTAGACTAAATTTATTATAATCTAACCAAGTGAAAAATAAACTTTCAACATCCTGTTTGGCCCTATTGCCATCTAGAACATAGGTTCCCAAAGTGAGCAGGACCACCCCACCCCCTCCAGTGGGGTGGGGGGGGGTATATAGTGGGATCAGAAGCATTTGGGAGCGGTCTAGGGGTCGGTGGCTCTTTATAGAAGAAATTAATAATATATATTTAAAAATTAATTATTTTCGTGATTTTGCAATTAGATAATCATTTAAAATTTAAATATTGCATTTTAATTCATCTTATGCCCATCTTACACGATCAATTTTCTATTTCAATTATTTAATCATTTGAAAATTTACCATGTCAGATAGAAATAGATGTCAATTTTCTATGTCAATGAGAAAATAGAGCATGTATATATGTGTAATAGATTATGTTTACAGTAGCAAATATATTTGTTATATTTCATTTCAAAATATATATAAAATATATAAAACCACTTTCTAATTGATTTGTACAAAAATAAACCCAATTTTATATAATTTAATACTACGAGTAAAAATAATAATGGCAAGAAAGAAATAAAATCGTAAATTTTAGTTAGCCTAGTTAGTACTAACTTATATTGCTAACTAGAGGGAAAAAACAAAGCAAATATTATTCGAAACTTATTATACTGTTTTCTGTGGTTATGTTTTTTGTAGGTTTGTTGTTTATATCTTGTGTAATTATTTTATTTATTAATTATTATTTATAATTATTCAGACAATGTCGTGTTCGGACGAACAAAATGCGCTTGCGTGCAAAATAAAAAATTGAACGTGTCATACAGGATATTTTAACTTCCATTTTTTATATACTTAAAAAATTTATTCATTTTTTGCTATTGTAAAAATTGATCGTGCCATACAGGCTTTAGTCTAGTCATGCAGCAGACTAGTCTTAACTAGTAGTATGTCGGTCAACTATTATGCAGGTAATTCACTCAATTCAGTATGTTTTGACAGGAATATGGGTGCTTGCAGTGACTTGTTCAAAGCACGAGTACGATGGTATCGCAAACAAATCAACGCATGCAAGTTGATTTGGGCTAGATTTCAAATCTATAAATACCAGTGGTTTAGGAATAAGTTTCATTATTTTTTGTGTGCTTTACCAACAATCATCAGTCAAAAGTGTGATAGATAAGTGGAGTCATACAAAGTGTAAATTAAATCTTTTATTTTGTGAATATTTTTGCAAATTTTATTACTTCATTATGTCTGAATATAAGAAGAAATGTCGACAGTACAGTATTGAGTATCTGAAATATGGTTTTATTCTGTCTCAAATATTTGAAATATGGTTTTATTCAAACTATTATAATGGGGGGAGCATTACAAAATTTATGTCTTGCAAAGTGGGCAGTGGCCCGAAAAAGTTTGGCAATCTATGTTCTAGAACCTCCTTCTCATACATCTCGTATTTCATCATCCAGTGTATTTACTGGAAGCATAATATATCATGTTACATACACCTGGTTGATAGATCTTAGTGAAATGAACACTGGTTATTTGAACAATATCATCTGTTTCTGATGCAAGGATTCCACCTGCATTCACTAAAGTTATTCTTCAACATTTGCCTTTAGCCTGCTCAGCTAATTTCTTTTCATACTCTAATTTAGCTTTCTGTATGATACTCGTAATGTTTCTGATCTGCACTTATATATTTCATAACACCTCTCATTCTCACAATATTCTTTCCACATCTTTTTCTTATGGATCTCTTGCTAATAAGGTTGCACATTCATTTCACTCCCACCTTAATAACAAACTATAAAAGGGGGGGGGGGGGAAACTTACATTAAAACCTATTTATTTGTAGAATTTATGCCTATGTTTCATATGCATCTTCAGTACAAAGAATGGAATGGCAATTAAACAAAACAGAAAATTCTAAAAAAAAAAAAAAAAAGTTCCACCTTTCACATGGTATCCTATCATGATAATTATCAGTTTAATTGCCATTCCATTCTTTGTATTTGAAGAAGCCTATGAAGCATAGCTGAAAAATTCTACAAGTAGATAGAATTTTAGCGTGTGTTTTTCCCCATTTTGTTATTAATGTGTCCACTCACATTCAGATATTGCCTTATTTAAGCACTTTTTCAAAGATTCCCATACATTGCTGATAACCTACCCATTCAGTAACTAAAGATAGTATTATCTTGAATTTGTTTTAATTTCCAGCTTTGTAATTAATCATGTAACCTTCTTGGAGCATCCATGTAGTTAGCTACTTCCCAGGACAGTAGGGCATGATCATTGACATGTGGATACATGTCAGTGATCATTAAAAAAACATACAATTTTCAACTTACAGGGATCACAATAATGTTTGCAAGCAACTCTGTGTGGTGAATGGGCTAAGGAAAGCTCAATTCCAATTCTACAGGTAAATAACTTCTTCAAACTAACTCGCCTAATATGCTCTGTAGTTTACTGAGAAGCTCCCAGGAGCCATGTATAGATATTTATGTTTCTAAATACTGCCAGTATCATTAAATTGATTATGCCACCACTTGATACATTTATTATCAGGTAGACTAAACTGATAGATTTGCTTAAATTATCAGAGCATAAAAAGGAGTATTTTGCATAATAAAAAGCTGTGCTTTTTGTTGAAATATCATCATTGCCTTGACACCTACTGATCAGATTGGGATTATGCATGTGCACAAAAACTGAGTAAGTGAAAAAATTATCATTGGTTACTATTTGAACAATTTGGTTTGAAACATATTGCATTTAAAAAATTTGCATTCTTCTGTGGAAATGCTGTATTTTAACATCCAAGAGCAAAATGCAACATAGGGTATTAGCAGATTTATGTGATTAATACAAGAGGGTAATAATTAATTAGATTTGGACTGTTTTTAACCAGTTATGTTGCAGATTCCTAAAGGAAGGTTTGACAGATTTCAAAACACAAATATTTTAATGACTTTCACAGAATAAAAAAATTTCACATATTATTCAGAATGTTTTTTGACAGACTATTTTAATCATAATTTTAATAGTTTCTCCCTCAAAATATGAAAATTTTCTTTTAAAATAATATTTGTAATGCAGAAACATATTTTAAGGTTTTTATTTATAATCCTGCACACAAAGTTGTAAATTTGTTACCTGTAGTACAATAACACTTCACAATTAGTAAAAGATAAGAGTTAGCAGGTACAGAAACAAAGCTGTTCTAGAGGCCAAACATGGTAGGTTTTTCAAGCTGCTTAGGCCTTAAAACCAACAAAGTAAAATGAAATTTTATACCATTAAATACTTTTAACAATTATTTCTGATTAAAAAATGTTGGTCCTACAAATCATGCAATGCTAAATTTAGTTTTTTTGTTATAATTACATACCAGCCAACAAAGTTTATTAACCACAGTTTTAAGATTCCCATACTTTACCTCTCTGTATTAAATTTCTTTTGCATAAAATAGAAAATAAAATTCTTTCTCTTGAAAATAAGTTTCAGATCTACCTTAACTCACAGCTGCCAAAAAATTATTTTTATGTCTATGAAATATTTCTTGGAAGAGGAAGAATATTTAAATATTTAAAATTTACTGAAATATGGGACTATCATAGGATATGAGTGCCTTCTCTCCCCTCTCCTGGGGACTTTTGCTGTCAGATGGAGCTGATGCATAGTGAATCCTCACCTGCTAATAGGGCTGAGGCCTAGTATGGCAATGGATCTGCCTCTTACTGTCCAGGGTGGAAGTTTTTGGAGGTGCGTGAAGTAGCCTATTTTAAATCACTTTTGGGTCTGAATTTTTTTTTTTTTTTTTTGAGGGGGGGGGGGGGTTGATTATGAAATTTGTGGTTGCTGATGAAGTCACTACTTAATGCCTGGAGCAAAAATAAAAGATATGACAAATGAAACAGAAAAAATTAAAGGAGATGGTAACACTTGTTTGAACTAATGATTTTAATATAAATTAAAGATACCAAGAAATTATATACTTGGTTTAATTCTTTATCCAAGCATAAGCAAACAAGTTTGCACCTGAACTATTTTCAAAACTGGGGCAGCTCGTATAAAGAAGCTAATGACTTCACATCACTTGCATTAGTATCCCATAATGCAAAGCACATCTCCTTGTTAACATGCATTATGGGAGGGGCCACTACCCAGACAAGTTTCAACATTTATTGAGGTCTCATCAGTGGGAGCCAGATCCAGATGCGATACTAAGGTTGAAGTAGTGCAGAAGACATTTTCATGTACAAGTTGTCAAAAGGTGTCGCACCTTATTAAAATACTCTGGATTAGAGAAAGTTGTTGGAAGTTTTCCACTTGGTTATACTATAAATTAAAGATACCAAGAGATTTTAGTAGTGACAAATTTAGTATGAAAGAGGATATCAAAGGATTGTTGGAAGAAGCAATAGAGCAAAAATTGTTAGCTTGTTACCAAGATATGACAGAACTCAGTTAAAGAGGAGGGCTATGACAGCAAATAATTCAACATGCAGGTTGAAGAAATGGATCTGTGGAGTGAGTTAATGATAGAAAATATTTGTATAAGAAGGGTGGCCTGCACTTCAATGGATTTGGCATCAGGAACCTGGAGAAATTAATTGGGCTGATACCTGATGCAGAGAGGGAAATTGGACAGGAATCAAACCCAGATCTTTCTGACAAAAGGGCTTTGTCTATACCGACTGAGCTATGGTTCTGTAACAGATTTAACTTACACATTTAATATTTTATTACTGTACAATTTTCTCCCTAGTATCAAGAGCATCTTCAGCATGACTTTCTTGGGAGAGGAGTAATTGAGTGGAGCAAACAGAATGCGCTCGATTTTTGATAATGGTGTGACTGAATTAATATAAAGTCCAGTATGTCTTTTCTATGTGAATACTGAGAGGTGAATGTTACCATCTGGTTGACAAAGTAATAGGTCTAAAATGTCAATCTGATGATTCTTCTCTTAACTCGACTGAAATGTTTGTGGCTTTGCCAAGAAATAAATCACATCAACTCCACCCTCCTTAGTTATAGCTTTATGGAATCATGTCATCAAGCTAATGATAGGTTCTTTTTTCATCATCTGCCACATCAAAATAGTGATAATGGTGATCGATGGTGGTCCATCGATCACCATTCCCTATGTTGAAGGCATCTTAGAAAGTATAGCCAAACTACTTGCACCCGTTGGCCTAAAAATGTCCTTCCATCCCATCAAGAGAATATCTACTTTTCTAGGCTCAGCTAAAGAAAACTGCCTTTAGCTAACACTGGAGTGTGTCAAATTTCTTGACTGGGTAATCGTATTTTGATCAAACAGGTAGATCTGCAGTCATGATGAACATTTAGACTATTATTAGGTTCCATGAGCCAGAACGATCAGGACTTGGAGAGTACACTATTACCACCAGGCACAGAATTCTTTGGAAGAAAATTATGGTTCTCCATATAAGTATGAATCTCTTGGAACATTTATACAAAGACAGTCTAAATAGAAACGATGGACTTTAAATATCCTTGTTGTGGAAAACATGTTCTTAACAAATTCTCGAATTAAATTCAATTATTTTTTTAAATTATTAAATCTTGTTAAAGCTGTTTTTACTAGAACCTTAATATAATTAGACCATGACTCACCGCATGCAGTTTGTGCATGTCATTGTTGGATACCAGTTTCTGTTCTTGTTTAATTTGAAAGTCACACTGAAGATGCCCTTGATGCTAGGACGAAACTTTATACTAATATATACTTAAGGTAAATCCGTTTCATGATATTTATTGTTTCAGAGAACAGATAGAAATGAAAGTTGAATTGAGTAGCAGGTTCACGGGGTTAACATCTGACCTTAAAATTGATTCTGGACATCTGTTGCTCCTGTTACTGGTTTAGCAGAAAGACAGCAGATTTGCTGAGCAGGGCATATGGAAGTATCTGAAGAAGAGAAATGTGGATTACAGTGTAATCCATCTCAAAATGGTGTGTAGAGTGATCACCAATCAGCCAGAACTTACCCTTTTGAACTTCACTAAGGATTTTAAGAGCTATCTAGTATTTGTGGGTTGATTTTTTGTTGAAATTATAAAATTCTGTTTTTGCTGTCATTTTTAATTCTGAGGTAGTGTACATTTTGAATTCTTATTTGAATTATGAGACAAACTATTTTTTTCCAAGATGGCTGCACCCTATTCTAGATGCAAGTTATTTTTCCAATTTGTACTCTACTTAATAGGCCTTAGGTTGAATCAAGTGTTTTCTGGATGTTATATATATAACATCCATTCTGTGTGTGTGTATATATATATACCCACACAAATGACTATAGCTCGACTGCAAAATCCATACTATTTCAGACACTACCATCTGGTTAGCGTTAAGGAGCAAGAGATGGCAACACTTCTCTGTCTCTTAGCCAGATGCCACTTAAAATTACTGTTGGTCTTTGGCCAGTGATATCTGATTGGCTACCTCCAGCATCGAGATTGAACTGCCTACTTAGTATCCAAAACATAGACAAAACTAAATTGGCTTCTCCTACTCCCTATAAGGGAATAAAAGGTGTTAACGACAAATAAAAATTTGAAATATCTATGAGAGATGTTCTCGTTAGGTGTCTATAAAGCGAATAGTCCCATTCTTCTATTTCCATGCCTTAAGCCTAGAAAGCATTTGGAAAATGAAAATTATCATTTTACTTGTTTTTCAACTTAATTTGTACATCCACTTATTGAGAATTTCATTATCCCTTTGATTGGTGTGCAGCTTGTAAGTATTGACATATTGCCAAAATTAATGTAAAAGCAGAATAAAATATGAAACTTATTTTCTTTAATAGCAACTTAACCAAGTAATTTCGTATAGTCAGGATATACAAAGAACAGGTGCATGCGTGAAATAATAAAATTTTGTTCTGTTATAATCAATTTTATTTAGCTAAGTAAGTAATCACATTAAGTCAACTTGAGTACAAAAACTACTTTACACCAAGATATTCACATGACACTAAACAAAAATGAGAGAGGAGTTGAAGGGTTTGGATCAAAATAACATGTTGCTTATCACAATCTGCACCAACATGCTGTTTGATGAGTCACAGACACTCGTGTTCAAAGTTGCCTGTGTTGTGACAAGTACCGCAGCTTTCAAATACTTATAATTTTGGACATAGGAATTTTATAGTTTAATAAGTGTTCATATCCTTTTCCTTGATTAAATTATTAAAATAATAAACTAATGCCTTTTATTACCTTATAGGGAGTAGGCAAGACCTTTTAACCTATCTAGCTTATGAAGACTGAGTGGCCAGTTCAATCTCCACCTGTAGCCAATCAGAGATAGCTGGCCTATTACTATCACTAATTATAGGCGACCACCGATGAAGAGACCGACAAACAAGTGCTGCCATTTCTTGGTACCTAACTCTAACACGATACGTTACTGTCTGAAATAACGTGAGTTGTACTGTCGATTTTCTTGAGTTTACGGGAAGAAAAACCTGAGTTTCTGGGAGTAAAAACCCGCTTAACCATGTCAGAGATCGACTAACTCAGGAACTGGTCGAAGAAAGGTTCAGAAAAAGTTCCTCCAATCGGCCACCAGACTTGAACAATCTTATAGTTCAAGTCTTCAAGTGGCTTAGTTAGCATAGAGGATGCAAGCATCACTTCTGCTGAGCTACTAGCATATCTAATTTAATCTAGATAGAAGCTATATATCCCTCAATGACCATATTATTTTATCACTTTAGTTATCAAAATGCTCTTCTATTTTGAAAATGAACGCGTAAAAATGAAAAAAAAATTGAATTATATGCTCGAGGCATGATGTGTTTGTTCATTTCTCTCATCTTCTATTGTTAAATATCACACCACACGATTCTAAAAAAAAAAAAAAAGATTGTTTTGATAAGTGAATGCTGTGTAGCTCAGTGGATGTGGCATTTGCACAGCACTTAACCACACAAAGGAAGACTTGCTTTCGAATCTAGTCGGCGACTGGAGGAAATTTTTCTAAGCAGTTTTTCGACCAGTTCCCGAGTTAGTCGATCTCTGGCACGGGCAAGTGGGTTTTTCGTCCCGTAAACTCAAGAAAATCGACCATAGAACCTACATTATTTCAGACATTAAATATATTGTGTTAGGGACCACAAGATGGCGGCACTTGTTGAGCTGTCTTCACTGCATGCTGCTTAATTGGTGATAGCCTTGGGCCATCTATCTCTGATTGGGTACCAGTGGATTTTGAACTGCCCACTCAGACTCCAAAAGTTAGTTAGGGCTAAACGGCCTCGCCTACTCCCTATACGCCAGGCCTGCACAACAACATTGTCTTTGAGGGCCAAACCCAACTTGGACCACCTGATCAAGGCCAGATTAGTTCGGACCATTGAATCTTTTTCAGACACTTTTTTTATAAACTCTCCCTCAGTAAATGATTTGCCATCAGAAACTAGTTGTGATTTTTTAAAGGCTTGTTGCTCACCGCTAAGGACTTGCAATAACTTTGCTGCTTTTATTTGCTTTTCACTTGCATCCAACTTGCCAAGGTTAGAATGTTTCGATTCAAAATGACGTCTCATATTGTACTCTCTCGGCACAGCGATAAATTCCCGGCAAACAATGCGCTATTTTGTCCTTAAAGAACATAAAAAAATATTTGTTTGTCCATTCAGGGTTAAATGCTCGATGTTCCGAATCTATTTTACGCTTTTTACTTTAGCTCATTGTGTCGAGATTGACATTATTATTTACAAAAAAACTAACGATGAAACGCTCAAAATAATACAGGTTATAACAGTCATGTAATGTATTTGCTCCAACTGCAACCAACCATTACCTTGCCAAAGCCAGTCAATGGCACAGCCAACTTTTTGTAATATTATTTGTTCTCCTCGTTTGTACATCAGTCGTTATCACGGAGATGTCACTTTGAATTTCCCCGCAGCGACACTAGCGCTGAGAAAACCTCGAAGCGATTGTAATAATTTGTTATTAAATACGACAGTGGGAATAACTCCAAATGCAATTTATAGTCAAGTTGAAAGAAACATAATTGTAACATTAATCGCATGAACGTAAACATGCAGTCTTATTAAAAATTTAAATCAACACTAGGAAAAAATCGTCTAATTTCATATTCCCCCGTATGATTAAATAATTTCTGATTTTATAATGATTAAATAAATTATGCACTAAATACGCTGAAATATGCAACAAAAATGCTGTTTTATCATTTTCAAAAAGCTGTGAATGGAGCAAAATACCAGATTAGGACCGATTTTGATTTATAGCCACCTAAGATTAATTGTCATAAAATAAGTTCAAATTTTTATTTCTCACCGAATAACATTTTGGGATTGAGAGTCGGCCATTTGAGGTAGAGGCCATAATATTTAGTTGGGTGTTGCTATAGACTTGGTAATATGGAAGGTAATGAGAGGGAAAATTAACCTCGATAGCAAGATACGAGTGATAATAATGGGTAAATTTAATTATGGTAATATAATATATACTGTATAGACTTGAATCAAGAGACTGCATCTGAGGGAAAAGAAAATGAATTTCTGAATTTTTTGAGAAACAGGTACCTTAAGCAGTACATAGCAAAGGGAACACTGTGATCAAGGGTACTAGAATTTTATAATCTCATCAGATGATGTTATTATAAATGGGGTGTCAAACCTTCCACCAGTTGGTGAGTAACCATGATGTGATCACTTGCAGAATGGCCAGTCATTTGAGGACTTCTGTTAGAAATGGATATATGTGGAATTATAAGGATAATTATGAAAAGCTCAGGAAACAGCTGGCAGCAATAACCTGGAAAGAGGAACTGGATGGAAAGGATATTAATGTTGCTTGGGTCTTACTCAAGAACTATTTGGTGGAGACTATTAAAATCGATTCCAAAGGTCAAGAGGATAAATAGAGCAGGTGTGAAATGGATGAATCAAGAGGTAACGTATGCAATGTGGAAAAAAACACAAGATCAATTGTTATAACAACCTGTGGCATGAGAAGTACATAGAGCATGCAATGAAGGTAACTCGCCTGATTAAGGTAGCAAAAGTGGGTATGAGCCGCAGTTAGCTAATGCGGCTCAAAACAAAAAAAATCCTAGGAAATTTTTCGATATGTCACCATTAGAAGAAAGAATGGAAGGATGACATTGATTGGTGAAAATAACCACTAATATGATATATATATAATATAAAATATAAATCAACTAACGCCTTTAATATATATATATATATATATATATATATATATGGTGAATGATAACCACTACAGAGGATATAGTCGAGGTATATAATTTATAAAGGTATTTCATTCTTATGAATGTGACATGAAACAGGTACCTTGCTGCAGAACTTGCAGCAAGACTTTCTCTTAGTAAGTGAGCAGAAAGTATATGAGGAACTGAATAAACTTGATATAAATAAGGCTGTAGGATTTGATACCATTTAACCACGTGTTTTGAGGGAATGTTCCTGGGTTAAGAACAGCTTTTACATATCTTTTTAACATGAGTCTTGAAGTAGGCCAAGTTCCAAAGAAGAAGAAACAGTGTAAAATTGTCCTGATTCATAAGAGAGCTGATAAGACTAAGACATTAAATTATAGGACAGTGTGAGTCTGGAGTTGTGATTAAAGGGTTAAAGTGCATAGATAGGACCAAGATTCAGAATTGAATTGACAGCAGAAATAAACTTTTGGTGGCTTGTATTTTAGCATAATCTGCTCACTTTTTATAATAAAGTAATAAATGCATTGGACAGTGATGCATACACAGTGGTATATTTAGATTTTGCAAAGGCCTTTGATAAATTGTCACATGACAAGCTAGTAATTAAATGGGACAGATAAGGATAAACAGTAGATTAGTGTGCTGGATTGGAGATTGGCTGTCTGATTAGTATCAGCGAGTTTTCTATGGAGTAGTGATATCCCAGAAGAGGAAAGTTACTAGTGATGTATGTTAAGATACATTGCTGTTTAATTTGTATGTAAATGATAGTAGGAGAGGTCTGAATGGTGATATGCAGTTTTTTGCAAATAATGCAAAGTTATGGAGAGATTAGGAGTGGAGCCAATGCCATGGCTTTACAAAAATACTTCATTACACTGGCTGAATGCATAAATGAGGGGAATGTCAATTCAATTTAGAGAAGTGAGAGGTTTTGAAATTTAAGAAGCAACGATGGGATGTAGAGTGTACAATCGTGGAAATATCTTGGAAGGGGTAAAGGACATGAGAGCTCTGGGAGTGATTGTGGACAAGGACCTAAAATTTCGGGGACGTGTTAAAATTGTGAGGACAGCACAGCAGATAATGGGAACGATGCCGAAGACACTAACCTGTAGAAATAAGGATGTTATGGTTCCCTTATTTACGGCTTATATACGGCTTTGATCAGGTCACATATGATTACTGTGCACAAATTTGGTCACTTGAATTTCAAAAATATAAAGATTTACTGGAAAAGGGTTGGATATTAAATAGGCTTCTGGTATGTGGAACGTTGTGTATAAAGAAAGATTGAGAAAATGAAATTTGTAGAAAAAGAGGAGAGCAAATATGATAGGAGATATATAAGCTGTGAAGCGTTTTCACCAGATTAATGTGGGAAAGTTTTTGCATAGAATGGGTGAAGATTCGAGGGTGGTCCGAAAAGTTCTCGAACATAGATGGCAACACTATCGGCAAGATTCCTAAGTTAGTACATTTGTCATAAGCATCAATGTGAAATTGCAAGTCATTCTACCAAGTAGTTTGTTTTATATAGCTGTCTGAAGCAAAATGTGTTGTCTGTTTGCCTTGAAATGGATAAAATTGAGTATCACGGTTATAAAATTCTTCGTGAAAGAAGGTTTAACGGCAAATGAAATTCATTAGAAGTTCATAAAAGTTTATGGACACTCATCTCCTTTGTTTTCTACAATTAAGAAATGGGCTACCGAGGTCGAACCAGTAAACATGGCCGAACCAGCCTTGAAGATGATCAAAGTGAAGGACGTCCAAAAAGTGTAACAACTCCAGAAATCATTGATCAAGTGCATGATATGGTATTGGATGACCGGCCAGTCAAAGTGAGTGAAATTGCTGAGACTATAGGCATTTCAAAGGAACGTGTAAGATACATTTTGCATGAAGAATTGCAAATGAAAAAGATTTGCACAAGATGGGTCCAGATCAAAAACGCACTCGCATGAAAATCTCTGGACAGTGCTTGGAGCGTTTTAACAAGAATAAAACTGATTTTGTGCATCGATTTATTACTATGGATGAGAATTGGATTCACCACTACACATCAGAATCCAAACAGTGCACAGAATCCAGTTATTCAGCACAAAAGAAGACAAAGTCGGTTCCATCAGCAGGAAAGGTCATGGCATTGGTGCTTTGGGATGCTAAAGGCATTTTGTTTATTAACTATCTTGAAAAGAGTAAAACAATAACTGGGGAATATTATTCTGATCTTTAACCAGAATAGATGAAAAAATTCGAGAGAAAAGACCTGGTTTGCAGATGAAAAAATCATCTTTCATCAGGACAATGCACCTGCCCACAAAGGTGTTTTGGCAATGGGAAATTAAGGGATATGCACTATGAATTGTTGGAACATTCACCTTATTCCCCATATTTGGCTCCCTCTCACTTCTATCTCTTCCCAAAACTAAAACTCTTCCTCGCTGGTGAGCGTTTTTCTTTGAATCAAGAGGTGATTGCAGCTGTAGAGGGGTATTTTGCAGATCTTACTGAGGACCACTACAGGGACAGGATAATGGTGCTGGAATAACTGTATTAGTCTTAAGGGAGATTATGTTGAAAAATAAAAATAATTTAGAAATTATAAATTCGTTTTTTCATTGTTAGCCTAGAAATTTTTGGACCACCTACGAGGCAGAATAAGAGATCATCCCTTGAAGTGGTATAAGGAGATTGGGAACAAAAGGGTGAGCAGCAGGTTTTTTTTACATTGAGAGTGGAGACAGTGAATATATTTAAGGCATAGTATGGCTAATTGTATGGTCATTAGTGTCCGACTGGCCAGTCGGATATATTGCAAGTGTCTGACTAGCCATACGGGCACATATTATGAGTCTTTTGACACCACGGAGGTTTAATAATAATAATTTTTGCTGTGTTATTGATCTATTATTTTTTTAGGCAGTTTTTTCATATAACAAGCTTTAACACTTTCATTGCCAAGCTGATTGGAATTTCGTGTGGTGGCCAAATTTTTTTGGATTGGCAATGAACGTGTTAATCTAGATCAGTGGTACTCCTCTTTTTATGCTTCACGTGCCATCTGGAAATGTGCATGTAAATAGCATATCTCTTATATATATATATAATCTTATAAAATTATAAACATTTTACGGGGTAATCAGTGAGATGGTTGTGCTTGTTTACGCTGCACAGTTCCTAAAGTCGTAAGTCATCATCAACATCTAGCCTCTTCCTATATTTATTTTTAAAGAAGTTAAAGATGAAAAGCCAGTTTCATATAAACAAGTTGTGAAAGGTAACAGATATTTGAATGCAATTTTTGACAAATTCGTTTATTCCTTCACCATTCCAATCGAAAAATTAATCATGGCCTTTTTGGAATGAATGCTTTTTAAACTGTTATCACAAATATCTCAATCAACCTTTCGTTATTGGATATGGAAGATTACATTTTTCCAAATCAAATGTGAAGGCGGTCTCAAATCCATTCTTGTGTCTCATCAGGGATGTGGAAAGTAATGGCTTATGAGAGTTTTAAGAATGCTTAAGTGAATGATTATTTGTTGTCTGATGTCTTCAAAGTCTGCAATCGTTTGCTCATTTTCTTTAAGAAATTAATCTTGTCGCTGAAACTGGTTGCAGCTGTTCTTTTTAATTCCGTTTTCCCAAATATAATTTTTTTTTTTTTACAATGGCCTCTGTTTTCTTCTCGACATAGAACACATCAATGTTATCTCCTTGCAATGATAAGTTCAAATTTTCATTTATTCATAATTATCAGTTAAATATGCTAACCGTAGAAGCCATTATAGTCTCATAGTCTCAAAGAAAGTCAGAACTCGTGGTCCATGAAAAATTGGCGTACTTCATTGTGGAGTTCAGATAAACAGCAAATAACATTACCTCGTGATAACCAACGTGAGTAGTAGGGGAGCCTCTTCTGACCAAATGCTTCCGGTGGGCGTGGCTTTTCCCTGAGGGTATATGTGTCAATGGCTTCAGCTTGGAGGTTCTGACCAAATGCTTCCGGTGGGCGTGGCTTCCTGACGTCATTGTGAGTGACGTCATGAGTTTGGAATTTCCATGTGGGCAACTGTGTGAATGGCTTCAGTTCTTGTGTTTTGGTTCGCGTATGGGATTATGGGGGATTTTTTTGGTTCGCCTATGGAATTATGGGTGATGATAGAGATAAGGATTCGTGTTGTGATTGGTGGGACACTTTAAACCAAATGCTTCCGGTGTGCGTGGCTTCCTGAGTCAGAAATCACCCTGGGAGCATATGTGGTCACTGGCTTCAGTTCTTGTGTTTTGGTTTGTTTGTAAATAAGTGACGTTGTTGTTTTGAATGGAAAGGATGATATTAGTGGATAAGAAATCGTGTCGTGATTGGTGGACATTTTAAACCAGATCAAGATCAAGATAAGATAAGGAATCGTGACGTGAATGTTTGTTATGAGATGTAGATAAGTGACGTCATTTGTTAGTTGTAAATAAGTGACGTTATTGTTTTGAATGGAAAGGGAAATATTAGTGTATAAGTAATCGTGTTGTCATTGGTGGACACTTCTGACCAGATCAAGATCAAGATAAGATAAGGAATCGTGACGCGAATGTTTGTTGTTATTGAGTTTGGAATGATAATTTAATTTAACTATATTCTATGTCACACAAACATACAGTGTTTTTTTTTCTTCTATAGATGGTTGTACTAATTTTCCAATACATTTTGGGTATTTCTTTCCTATTAAAGTGTGGGAATTCTTAGAGAAAGTCGTGATGGCTCTCGTGTTTCGAGTTTTTCTGAATAATTAATTATATACTTAAAAAACCTGTCCTTAAACACACATATACATATTAGATATAAAAAATCGCTAATGTATCCATGTTGATACTCTAATATATACCCTATGATTATTCTTATGGAAAAAAAAAACTATTCAGTATTAGAATTACGCTTACCAAACAACATGCGATCAGTTATGTTTAAGTTAAAAAAGTACTTACAGCTTTCCTTCGAAATTCGAATATTCCAAAATAGTTCAATTTTATATCCACAACACAACACAAACACAAAAACCACAAAGAATGAAATTTCTGTAAATACTGTAACCTGAACTAGTTACTTCGTCCTTTAGATTACAGAGTGTAGATGGTGAGGTTTCGTCATTGCAAGATCCCCAGCGAGCGCTTTTCTTCAAAGGGGATGACATGAGTCACATCCGTATTGTTCAAAAGGTAGCATTTTCTCAAGTTTGGATATTTCTCAAATAATTACATATGACTAAGGACTTAGTATCAAGATGTTTGAATAACACATATCCTAAAATTATTCATTCTTCGTTACCGTCGCAATTCATTGGTGTTGTAAATTAATGCTTACATTTAATTTTAATTTAGAGTAGTATCCGATTGGTTGTCTGTATTAATTCTTTCCCACTTGGGAAAGTCTATGCGCCGTTTTGTTTAGGGTAAGTGTTATTTCCGGTTTCGAATTCCGATTGCTGTTAGAGTATGGAATTCAGACAAGTGAAATTTTATTATTTATTTTTTTTTTTCAATTGATTCGTTATTTTCTGTATTTTACTTTTACAGGTCATATTCTAACAGAATAACTGAGCAGAATTAATAAATATATAAAGTATATGAGACTTAGTTGAATATTTAATTTAGATTACTATCCGATTGGTTCGTTCTCTGTTTAATTCCTTCCCACAGTTGCTCATGCTATGTTTCCTAAGCTTGGTGGGAAACTCTATGCGCCTTTTTGTTTAGGGTAAGTGTAATTTCCTGTTTCGAATTCCGAGTGCTGTTAAGGTATGGAATTCTGACAAGTGAAATTATTTATTTTTTTTTTTTTTCAAATTGAATGGCTATTTTCTGTATTTTACTTTTAAAAATCAGTTTAATTACATATTCTAACAGAATAACTGAGCAAAATTAACGAATAAATAAAATGTGAATTTATTTTCCAACACTGTAGATTTCTCACTAAGTCGTATCTTAAAGATATATCTCTTATCCGGTCGCCAACTTGTTGTACCTAGGTGAAAAATAGTGTGTGTGTGTGTGTAGTAACGTGTTGGTTTAAAATATCTAATGGCTCTGTAAAATAACCAAATTCTAGCAGTATTGTAATTTCAGGTGAAATCTTCTGCACTAAAATTCTGGTTATTAAAATAATACTCGATTTTTTTTTTTTTTTTTTTTTTGCTTCCAAGAGTTGACAGGAGGGCTTGCATGAACAAATAAGACTTTTAACTCACTGAGTCAAAAAAATAAATAAATAAAATAAAATAACAAAAATCTAGTTTGTGGTATTAAATTTTACAAGGAGAAAAAAAAAAAAAAAAAATGTTTTGGTCTTACTTAAATTTGTATTTTGACTGTTGTCCTCTCAGTCCGGCTGTTGTTGTTTTTTTTTCACAGTAGGGATATTTATATATTTTAACACAATTATTATATTAGATATTCTTTCCAACACAAATAAATAATTATGTATTCTTATTTCAAATAAATATTAGCTCAGAAAGAAAGAAAATTGTAAAGAAAAAAAAAAAAAAAGTTTACCTTCAAATAACTATTTTGGAATCACAGCAAACAAGAAATTCATCACCTTTTCAAAGTTTTAAATTCCTACCCATATTGTTTTCATCATTTGGTATCATTTAAATGAAGAACGGTTCTGGCTATAAGGTTTGTTGCTGTTATTGATTTTTCTCTTCCATTGGCTGTAATTTTTTTTTTTTTTTTTGATACATTCATGCTGATTCCTTATTATCTACACACTACGATACCTTTTTATTTTCTACAACAAACGTTTTTCGAGTTTAATAACGTGATTGGCTAAAATATCAGCTGTTTGTCTCTGTAAAATAATCAAATTCTAACAGTCGTATTGTTAGAATTTGGTACGACTGTTTTTCTAGTCTGGTGAAGGTATCTACTTCAGATGTAGTAACAAATTGTCACTTATCACTTCATTTTTACTTTATTCACAAAACTACAAATCCGTTATTTGGTATGGTCTCTGTTTTTAATTCCCCCATTACTAGAATGTACGGGTGGTAAAGTTTTGAAATAAGTTTCGACTCGCAAGAAAAATAAAATGTTTACATTCAAATAACTATTTATGATCACAGCAAGCAAGAAATTCATCACCTTTTCAAAGTTTGGAAATTCATACCCATTTTGTTTTCATCATTTGGTATCATTTAAATGAAGAACGGGTATGGGTATTAAGTTTGTTAATGATTTTGATTTTTCTCTTCCAAAGGCGATTATTATTTGATATATACATGTTGATTCATTTGTTATCTGCATGCTACGATATCATTTTTATTTTCTACAAGAAACTTTTTTAGAGTTTAAGTAACGTGATAGACTAAAATAGCAGTTGTCTCTCTGTAAATAACCAAATTCTAACAGTCGTATTGTTTGAATTTGGTACGATTGTTTTTCTAGTCTGGTGACGGTATCTACAGATGTAGTAACAAAATTGTCACTTTTCAGTTCATTTGTACTTTATTCACCAAACTACAAATATGTGTTGTCAAGTTTTGAAAAAAAAAATTTCGACTGGCAGTGATATGTTTTTAAACTTTTATCATGTACAAATATCTTAAAAGAAAAGAAAAATGTACCTTCTTTTCTTTTTTACATCAAGCTTTTTTAAGAGTTTGGTAACGTGATGAGTTAAAATATCTGCACTCTGTAAAATAACCAAATTTTTATCTTACTTTGTGTTGGGAAAGGTAAAATTTGTATTTGTGTTATCTGGAGAGTATAAACCTTTTTTCTATACTAAACTTTAAGAGTTTAAGTTATGTTTTGGGTAAAATTATCTGCTTTCTCTCTGTAAAATCACCAAATTCTAACAGGTAGGATTTTCGAGTATGCGAACGAAATGTTTACAGATAACTCAAAAAAAAAAAATGTCAATAGGTAGCATTAGACAAATTTCTAAATACTTAATTACAGGATATCAGGTTCCCCATGGTCCTTGCATTAATTTCACATTAGTGATTTTTTACAATAATTAAACAGAATTGCATTAAGGTATAAAGTTATGGATTTTATTATCAAATTCTAAACTGAATAACTGAGTAAAAATTTCACTGTGGAAAACACAACAGCAACACACATCTTTGTTCATTTAAGTTTTACAAATGCTTATTTTATTTTGCTGAAATATTACTTACAACGAAAAAAAAAATCGAAACTTGTAATTACCTACAAATATTTCACAATATTTAGTTTACACTATTTTCCTGAAGAAAGAAAATTTCAAAGACTTTTGTGGTTCACTCATTATTTTACTTTACTGGACCTAAACACCACAACACAAAACAATACGATAGCTGCACAGGATGAACGAATTGCAGTAACTGAAAAGACACTCGACTCGATTGTTTTTCTTTATAGTACTGTTTACCTGACCCTTTAACCTGACCGTTCCTTCCAAATGAAACTTTCGCGCAGGTGACTCACAGACATGTTTTCGCATGCTGGTGGATTGATGTTGATGTGCGTTTATCTTACTTTGTGACATTATGGTACAAACTTTATCTCTGTGGCTCGAATTCATCCAAAGGAAGATGAGCGAGCTACCCATTTGTAGATATCTTTTAGTGATGTCACCTCAAACTGATAACCAATGAGATGAACGATCTCGCCATTGCGGATATCCGAAATTGTTTGGATGGAAAAAAAAAAAAAATAGCATTATGTGTTGGGTGTGAAAGGGTAGTCAAGAGGTTGACAGTGGTCTTCCCTGCAAGGCTCCCCCACCCTCCCTATCCTCCAGAAGATGTCTACTCATCTAAGGGAGATGAGCTATTTTGCCGTTGTCGGATTTCTTTTAGTCATGTCACTTCTAACTGATGCTAAATGCTCCCCCATCCCATAATCTAACCCATCATCCCTCTCTCCTCCAGCAGATGTCTGCTCAGGCTAGTGGAGATTAGCGAGATTATTATTCGCGGATATCTTTTAGTGATGTTACCTCCAACTGATACTGATAACTTTGGAGGAAAAAAAATAGCATCAGGTTGTGGAAGTGAAAAGATAGTCAAGAGGGTGACTGAGGTCTTCCCAGCAATACTCCCCTAACCCCTCTCCTCCAGAAAATATCTGCTCAGCCTCGTGGAGATGAGCGAGCTCATCATTTGCGGATATCTTTTAGTGATGTCACCTCCAATTGATACTGATAACTTTTTTGGGAAAAAAAAAATTTTAAAAACTGGTTTTTATGATAACTTTTTAGGAAAAAACGCATTTTTTATGAAAACTTTTTTGGAAAAAAAATTAAAAAACGTGTTTTTTTATTTTTTTCCAAAAAAGTTTTCATAAAAAATGCGTTTTTTCCTAAAAAGTTATCATAAAAACCAGTTTTTTAATTTTTTTTTTCCCCAAAAAAGTTATCAGTATCAATTGGAGGTGACATCACTAAAAGATATCCGCAAATGATGAGCTCGCTCATCTCCACGAGGCTGAGCAGATATTTTCTGTAGGAGAGGGGTTAGGGGAGTATTGCAGGGAAGACCTCAGTCACCCTCTTGACTATCTTTTCACTTCCACAACCTGATGCTATTTTTTTTTCCTCCAAAGTTATCAGTATCAGTTGGAGGTAACATCACTAAAAGATATCCGCGAATAATAATCTCGCTAATCTCCGCTAGCCTGAGCAGACATCTGCTGGAGGAGAGAGGGATGATGGGTTAGAGTATGGGATGGGGGAGCATTTAGCATCAGTTAGAAGTGACATGACTAAAAGAAATCCGACAACGGCAAAATAGCTCATCTCCCTTAGATGAGTAGACATCTTCTGGAGGATAGGGAGGGTGGGGGAGCCTTGCAGGGAAGACCACTGTCAACCTCTTGACTACCCTTTCACACCCAACACATAATGCTATTTTTTTTTTTTTTTCCATCCAAACAATTTCGGATATCCGCAATGGCGAGATCGTTCATCTCATTGGTTATCAGTTTGAGGTGACATCACTAAGAGATATCTACAAATGGGTAGCTCGCTCATCTTCCTTTGGATGAATTCGAGCCACAGAGATAAAGTTTGTACCATAATGTCACAAAGTAAGATAAACGCACATCAACATCAATCCACCAGCATGCGAAAACATGTCTGTGAGTCACCTGCGCGAAAGTTTCATTTGGAAGGAACGGTCAGGTTAAAGGGTCAGGTAAACAGTACTATAAAGAAAAACAATCGAGTCGAGTGTCTTTTCAGTTACTGCAATTCGTTCATCCTGTGCAGCTATCGTATTGTTTTGTGTTGTGGTGTTTAGGTCCAGTAAAGTAAAATAATGAGTGAACCACAAAAGTCTTTGAAATTTTCTTTCTTCAGGAAAATAGTGTAAACTAAATATTGTGAAATATTTGTAGGTAATTACAAGTTTCGATTTTTTTTTTCGTTGTAAGTAATATTTCAGCAAAATAAAATAAGCATTTGTAAAACTTAAATGAACAAAGATGTGTGTTGCTGTTGTGTTTTCCACAGTGAAATTTTTACTCAGTTATTCAGTTTAGAATTTGATAATAAAATCCATAACTTTATACCTTAATGCAATTCTGTTTAATTATTGTAAAAAATCACTAATGTGAAATTAATGCAAGGATCATGGGAAACCTGATATCCTGTAATTAAGTATTTAGAAATTTGTCTAATGCTACCTATTGACATTTTTTTTTTTTGAGTTATCTGTAAACATTTCGTTCGCATACTCGAAAATCCTACCTGTTAGAATTTGGTGATTTTACAGAGAGAAAGCAGATAATTTTACCTAAAACATAACTTAAACTCTTAAAGTTTAGTATAGAAAAAAGGTTTATACTCTCCAGATAACACAAATACAAATTTTACCTTTCCCAACACAAAGTAAGATAAAAATTTGGTTATTTTACAGAGTGCAGATATTTTAACTCATCACGTTACCAAACTCTTAAAAAAGCTTGATGTAAAAAAGAAAAGAAGGTACATTTTTCTTTTCTTTTAAGATATTTGTACATGATAAAAGTTTAAAAACATATCACTGCCAGTCGAAATTTTTTTTTTCAAAACTTGACAACACATATTTGTAGTTTGGTGAATAAAGTACAAATGAACTGAAAAGTGACAATTTTGTTACTACATCTGTAGATACCGTCACCAGACTAGAAAAACAATCGTACCAAATTCAAACAATACGACTGTTAGAATTTGGTTATTTACAGAAAGACAACTGCTATTTTAGTCTATCACGTTACTTAAACTCTAAAAAAGTTTCTTGTAGAAAATAAAAATGATATCGTAGCATGCAGATAACAAATGAATCAACATGTATATATCAAATAATAATCGCCTTTGGAAGAGAAAAATCAAAATCATTAACAAACTTAATACCCATACCCGTTCTTCATTTAAATGATACCAAATGATGAAAACAAAATGGGTATGAATTTCCAAACTTTGAAAAGGTGATGAATTTCTTGCTTGCTGTGATCATAAATAGTTATTTGAATGTAAACATTTTATTTTTCTTGCGAGTCGAAACTTATTTCAAAACTTTACCACCCGTACATTCTAGTAATGGGGGAATTAAAAACAGAGACCATACCAAATAACGGATTTGTAGTTTTGTGAATAAAGTAAAAATGAAGTGATAAGTGACAATTTGTTACTACATCTGAAGTAGATACCTTCACCAGACTAGAAAAACAGTCGTACCAAATTCTAACAATACGACTGTTAGAATTTGATTATTTTACAGAGACAAACAGCTGATATTTTAGCCAATCACGTTACTAAAACTCGAAAAACGTTTGTTGTAGAAAATAAAAAGGTATCGTAGTGTGTAGATAATAAGGAATCAGCATGAATGTATCAAAAAAAAAAAAAAATTACAGCCAATGGAAGAGAAAAATCAATAACATTAACAAACCTTATAGCCAGAACCGTTCTTCATTTAAATGATACCAAATGATGAAAACAATATGGGTAGGAATTTAAAACTTTGAAAAGGTGATGAATTTCTTGTTTGCTGTGATTCCAAAATAGTTATTTGAAGGTAAACTTTTTTTTTTTTTTCTTTACAATTTTCTTTCTTTCTTTCTGAGCTAATATTTATTTGAAATAAGAATACATAATTATTTATTTGTGTTGGAAAGAATATCTAATATAATAATTGTGTTAAAATATATAAATATCCCTACTGTGAAAAAAAAAAAAAACAGCCGGACTGAGAGGACAACAGTCAAAATACAAATTTAAGTAAGACCAAAACATTTTTTTTTTTTCTCCTTGTAAAATTTAATACCACAAACTAGATTTTTGTTATTTTATTTTATTTATTTATTTTTTTGACTCAGTGAGTTAAAAGTCTTATTTGTTCATGCAAGCCCTCCTGTCAACTCTTGGAAGCAAAAAAAAAAAAAAAATCGAGTATTATTTTAATAACCAGAATTTTAGTGCAGAAGATTTCACCTGAAATTACAATACTGCTAGAATTTGGTTATTTTACAGAGCCATTAGATATTTTAAACCAACACGTTACTACACACACACACACACTATTTTTCACCTAGGTACAACAAGTTGGCGACCGGATAAGAGATATACCTTTAAGATACGACTTAGTGAGAAATCTACAGTGTTGGAAAATAAATTCACATTTTATTTATTCGTTAATTTTGCTCAGTTATTCTGTAGAATATGTAATTAAACTGATTTTTAAAAGTAAAATACAGAAAATAGCCATTCAATTTGAAAAAAAAAAAAAATAAATAATTTCACTTGTCAGAATTCCATACCTTAACAGCACTCGGAATTCGAAACAGGAAATTACACTTACCCTAAACAAAAAGGCGCATAGAGTTTCCCACCAAGCTTAGGAAACATAGCATGAGCAACTGTGGGAAGGAATTAAACAGAGAACGAACCAATCGGATAGTAATCTAAATTAAATATTCAACTAAGTCTCATATACTTTATATATTTATTAATTCTGCTCAGTTATTCTGTTAGAATATGACCTGTAAAAGTAAAATACAGAAAATAACGAATCAATTGAAAAAAAAAAAATAATAAAAATTTCACTTGTCTGAATTCCATACTCTAACAGCAATCGGAATTCGAAACCGGAAATAACACTTACCCTAAACAAAACGGCGCATAGACTTTCCCAAGTGGGAAAGAATTAATACAGACAACCAATCGGATACTACTCTAAATTAAAATTAAATGTAAGCATTAATTTACAACACCAATGAATTGCGACGGTAACGAAGAATGAATAATTTTAGGATATGTGTTATTCAAACATCTTGATACTAAGTCCTTAGTCATATGTAATTATTTGAGAAATATCCAAACTTGAGAAAATGCTACCTTTTGAACAATACGGATGTGACTCATGTCATCCCCTTTGAAGAAAAGCGCTCGCTGGGGGATCTTGCAATGACGAAACCTCACCATCTACACTCCGTAATCTAAAGGACGAAGTAACTAGTTCAGGTTACAGTATTTACAGAAATTTCATTCTTTGTGGTTTTTGTGTTTGTGTTGTGTTGTGGATATAAAATTGAACTATTTTGGAATATTCGAATTTCGAAGGAAAGCTGTAAGTACTTTTTTAACTTAAACATAACTGATCGCATGTTGTTTGGTAAGCGTAATTCTAATACTGAATAGTTTTTTTTTTCCATAAGAATAATCATAGGGTATATATTAGAGTATCAACATGGATACATTAGCGATTTTTTATATCTAATATGTATATGTGTGTTTAAGGACAGGTTTTTTAAGTATATAATTAATTATTCAGAAAAACTCGAAACACGAGAGCCATCACGACTTTCTCTAAGAATTCCCACACTTTAATAGGAAAGAAATACCCAAAATGTATTGGAAAATTAGTACAACCATCTATAGAAGAAAAAAAAACACTGTATGTTTGTGTGACATAGAATATAGTTAAATTAAATTATCATTCCAAACTCAATAACAACAAACATTCGCGTCACGATTCCTTATCTTATCTTGATCTTGATCTGGTCAGAAGTGTCCACCAATGACAACACGATTACTTATACACTAATATTTCCCTTTCCATTCAAAACAATAACGTCACTTATTTACAACTAACAAATGACGTCACTTATCTACATCTCATAACAAACATTCACGTCACGATTCCTTATCTTATCTTGATCTTGATCTGGTTTAAAATGTCCACCAATCACGACACGATTTCTTATCCACTAATATCATCCTTTCCATTCAAAACAACAACGTCACTTATTTACAAACAAACCAAAACACAAGAACTGAAGCCAGTGACCACATATGCTCCCAGGGAAATTTCTGACTCAGGAAGCCACGCACACCGGAAGCATTTGGTTTAAAGTGTCCCACCAATCACAACACGAATCCTTATCTCTATCATCACCCATAATTCCATAGGCGAACCAAAAAAATCCCCCATAATCCCATACGCGAACCAAAACACAAGAACTGAAGCCATTCACACAGTTGCCCACATGGAAATTCCAAACATTCCAAACTCATGACGTCACTCACAATGACGTCAGGAAGCCACGCCCACCGGAAGCATTTGGTCAGAACCTCCAAGCTGAAGCCATTGACACATATACCCTCAGGGAAAAGCCACGCCCACCGGAAGCATTTGGTCAGAAGAGGCTCCCCTACTACTAACGTGCTTCTGTGTGAAGCAGCAATCTCGTATGCAGGCTATCTATTTCTTCACAAATAGCTAAAAAAATTCGAGACCTCAATGGACGGATTTTGATGAAATTAGCCATTTGTACACTTTCATCCAGAACTCTTTTTAAATCATCAGGGATAAATTTAGCTATCAGTGCTTCATGGTGAAGACAACAATGAGTGAACTTACATTCTGGTGCAACTTGTTTTATACGACCTGCTAGTCCCTGTAATATACCCACTCATTGCTTTACCTCCATCAGTACAGACAGAAATACCATTTTTCCATTCATGGTTGTTTTTGGCAAAAAATTAATCAATCATTGAAAATATCATCACCTGCATTAGAAGTTTTGAGAGGCTTACAAAATAAAATATCTTCAAATATTGCATCCTGGAATTTTCCACGCACAAAAACAAGTAATTGAGCTAGTCTAGCTACGTCTGTCGACTCATCTACTTGTATGGCAAACCACGGGCACATTGAGTGAGTTGGTCCTTAGTATTACACACCATATCTTTAATTCTCCTGGAAACTGAGTCGTTTGACAAAGGAATGGCTCTAACAAGGTTTGTCTCATTTTGACCAAACATACAGGAAGTTTATTTCTTCTGCTGCTGGAAGAATGAGTGGCTCGCTATTGTGTGTGGTCCTTTCCAGCTTTGGCAATTTTAAAGCTTACTTTGTAAAACGTTTTAAGTGCACTTTCATTTTCTTCTACACCAGAAAAATGCTTAATTACTGTTTTTCTTCTACTCAAGACTCCCAAAAGACGTTCAAAATAGGTTAAGGGTTTATTTTTTAAATGTTTATGTTTTGTTTTCAAAGTATCCCAGTATAACAGACGGTTCATAGAATATTTTGATAGCACTTCAGAGCAAACAGCGCACTATGGATTTGGTTCTACTAAATTTCATGTCCATGTAAAGCCAAATTGTAAACATGATTCATGAGTAGATTAAATATTTACGTGTTTTAATTTTTTATCACTTGATTCTTGAACATTTAATGTTCTTTTAGTTACTGCTGAATCCACCTCTTTACTCATATGGGATGATATAGATGTAGAAACAATCGGCTCCGCCTCCACGTTACTTTTCTTCTTAATTATCTTTATCCAGTTTCAAGGCGCTTTAGAAACCCGTTAATTTAACTTCACAGTAAACAGAAGAATAAAAATAACTTTATGCACAGCAAGTGAAATAAATCACAACAAATACATAGAGCAGTAAGAAGTCATATTCAGTCACTTAGAATGGATTTTTTGACTGTGCGATCAGCTGTTCGGCTCTCAGGTAGGAAAGGGGAGGGAGGATTGAAAAACGTGTATAGACATGAATTACAGCGCCGCGCTTCATCACTCAGTTCTCAGAAATTAATCAGTATCAGTGTTGCCAAATTAGAGACATCGTTAGTAGATCTAGCGACATTTGAGTTCTCACAGTGTGCCTCCAAAAATTTTACCACGCACCCCCACAAGGGGGAACGCATACACCCATAGCCTTAAGGCTCTAAATAGAAGGTACGCTTACTTGCCGCCATTTTGGAGCGAGGGTCGCCCACATTTGTGCGAACTCTTGATTTTTTGGACTTCATAGCGAAATGGGAGGTTGTTCTGTTGCAAATTATACAAACAGGCATTCTAAATGATTTATTTCTCTATCGATGAAAATTAAGCCAGCAATAGAGAATTATTAATACTGTTAAATAAAAAAATAACTTCAATTTTGCGAACGGTTTACATCTATTTAGAGCCCTAACGATAACTGTCCGACGATAGCTTTTAGCTGTTCCCGATCTCGTACGGTCGCTTGTGGGGATTTTGATAAAATACTGTTATTAATTTTAGAAATTTATGTTATTAATTTTAAAATAGGGAACTGACAGAAAAAGAAAATACTGTATATATGAAAAATACGATTAATTTATGAGATACAATACGTACAGTTCCTCTGGTAACGGAATATCTATTTTATGCAGCGGATTCTGTGTGGTCTGACGCATATCCCCGCAAGCGACCGTACGAGATACAGGAACCGATAAAAGCTATCGTCGGACAGTTATCGTTAAGGCTCTAAATAGATGTAAACCGTTATTTAAAGTATTAATAATTCCCTATTGCTGGCTTAATTTTCATCGATAGAAAACTAAATCCTTTAGAATGCCTGTTTGTACAATTTGCAGAACAACCTCCTATTTCGCTGTAAAGTCGAAAAAATCAAGATCTCGAACGAATGCGACTGTGGGCAACCCTTGCTCCAAAATGGCGACAAGTAAGTATACTTTCTATTTAGAGCCTTAGATAGTCTACATTAGCGCTTCCGAAACTATGGACCGCAACCCCCTTGAGGGGGCCGTAGGTTTTGTTGAAGGGGCCGTGAAATAATGAAAATAAATTGAAAATGTTTTAAGACTA
This sequence comes from Typopeltis vanoorti, assembly GCF_054136105.1. Taxonomy (NCBI): domain Eukaryota; kingdom Metazoa; phylum Arthropoda; class Arachnida; order Uropygi; family Thelyphonidae; genus Typopeltis; species Typopeltis vanoorti. The sequence continues at coordinate 137,395,300 of NC_143551.1, read as the reverse complement.
AGTCAATTTTTTTATCTTAAAAGAAACGTTGGATTTGGAAATCCACAAAACATTTCAAAGAAATCTAGTGTATTTCCACTAGCTTCAAAACTCAATATTATTAAGTTATCTGAAAAAACATTGTCTAGAATATATCCAAATTCTTGTATGGAAATAGATTCCGATGATGGATATATCAGATATGGAGAAACCATTAATCAGGGCAATGCTCTAAAAGAAGCCATGGAAAATCATTTCATACGTTTCTTGAGGAACCTGAAGAAATAATATCAAATACGAAGACACTGAGGGCTGAATTTTCAGATTTTGAGACAACCAATAAAAGAACAAAAAATTTAGATTTATTATTTGATGCCCTGAAAACAATAAAACCAAGTTCAGTAACCAGTGAGATAGTATTTTCTATTCCAGGCAATTTTGTATCCAGAATAACAACAAAATTAAGTAATCGTTCAGTGGACATTATGTTTTTTGGCATCATATTTACTGAAGAGAAATACTAAATGAAATAAAAATTTATAATTTATACGAATTTTAGTTATTTTAGGGTTTTTTTATTGACTTGGATTTGCATGGAGTATATTTTATTTTGTTATATTTTTTAGTTCCATAAATATTAAATAAACTGAAAAATTTTAAACAAGTATTTTTTTTTACTGTTTTTAGTTATATATATATATTAGTTATATATATATATATATATTTTGTAAAAATTGAAAACCGGTTTAACCGTTTTTTTTTTTTCCCCAAAAGTTGGTTTTTGTATAAACCCTAATATGATTACATGAGAAAGTATTTTTTTTTACAACCAAAGAAATCTAAAACAACAAATGTTTCTCATAAAATATAATTCTAAAGTTTCTTACTTTACATATTAGCTTATAAACAACATGTGTTTACTAAAATAACAATTAAAACAACCACACAGACTCATAAGACCTCTATTATTTCGTTACTTATGTCTACAAAGGCAGTACAGAGTTGTACAATGACATTATGAACTCTTGAATGTTATAGAAAAATGTCTTGGATGAATTACTATGAAAAATTGCGATCATAAATCAAAATAACAACACACAAACAAAAAAAAAAAAAAAAAAAAAATCAGGAAAGCAGTCCAGTGCTAGGATATGTACATGTGCATATGATATTTTGTAACTTTACAAAAAATTGACAAATATAAATATATTTTTCTTTAACATTAATGTGAATTCTTCGAAGGTATTCTCTGAAGGATGGTCGGTATGGAATTACAATTTATGAAAGGCGAATTTTCAAATATACATGTGACCAAACTTGCTAATCATGCAAGCCTTTATAAGATGCATACGGTATATTATTATGGCTGTTACATCAAATAATAATAAAAAAATTATTAATAACAGCCAACCACTGGACTTCTAGAGAAGACTATCTTTCAGATTTTACAAAAAAGAATAATTAGAAATTAGATAGCTACATGATGAAATGAAAATTATTATACAAAATGTTTGAAAATTATGTACCCAAAAACGATTTAACTGTTTATACTGCAAATCCGTGCTATAAATTTCATATTTGTAAACAATAATTTGTATAAGAATTTATTTTTTTAATGTATTTTAGGCATGCTAGCATGCTCTCTCTCACTTCTCTTTCACACACACACACACGCACGTGCACAAGCACACATGCCAAAATTACACTAGTATAGACTAACTATATTCATAATTCGGGCACATAATTTGCAGACTATTTGGCATGTAAAATACATTATAAATGATATTTTTCTTTAAATTAAATTCTTATTCTTACAAAGTAAGTCACTGAATTTTGCTTCAAGTGGAGAAGAAAGTGCTAAATAAAAATATTACTCTTTTCGGAAATTTGATTTCTTTTGATCCATTTCTTCTTTTTTCGTCTGCACTATTTACAATAAAATTTTAGGCAGGAGATCAAAAGATTTAATGGTCAACTGAAGCTGTGATTAAAATGTTTTCTCAGAAGCCTCCATGAGTACACAGTTCATCTGTATTCTGAAACTATTATATACACAACTCACACACATAATATGGTGCCTCAAAAGTTTCACAGAAAACTATGATACAAAGAATGCAAATATCTTGGTTACAAGGGAGGAATATCTTCAGACTTGTATCTTGAGTTAATAAACCGTGCACGTTTTCCTGCTACTTCTTCTTGAAAAATATCTGTATGCTTCATTCATTTCCATACCACGGCGCTTGGCCGCACGAAGGAAGACTTGGTTTCGCGTCTAGTCGGCGACTAGAGGATATTTTTCTAAACCTTTTTTCGACCGGTTCCGGAGTTAGTCGATCTCTGGCACGGACAAGCGGGTTTTTCTTCCGTAAACTCAAGAAAATCGGCCGTAGAACCCACATTATTTCAGACATTAAATATATTGTGTTAGGGTTAGGGACCACGAGATGGCGGCACATTTCAGCCGTCTCTCTTCACTGTCTGCCGCTTAAATAGTAATAGCCTTGGGCCATCTATCTCTGATTGGTACCAGTGGAGATTGAACTGCCCACTCAGTCTCCAAAAGTTAGATAGGGCTAAATGGACTCGACTACTCGCCGTATACGGGAATAAAAAGGCGTTAGCTGATTTTTTTTTTTTTTTTTTGATAAAAGAAACGTATTTTATTTTTATTATTTATTTTTGGTTATTTTATATATTTTAATGGGGAAAAATTACACATTGGTGAGGGTTCACAAATTTTTCTTCCTGCGTATTTCGCTGCTTAATGGATATTAGTAAATATATGTTTATTCATATTCATATGTTTCATTTCAAAGCAGAAATCTAAGAATTGCAGTTTCAAATATTTCTGCTGATATTGACTTTTTTTGTAGCAGTATTGAAACACATCCATCACATTAAATTGTTATAATAAATTTTTTAATCCTTTATCCCAGTGTGAGCCAACAAATTTTGCTCCTGTAAGTATCTTCAGGACTGGGATAAGGTGGTACAACACCGGCAAATTCGTTGCAAAGGTGGAGCAAGATAACAGCACTTCTATCTCAGTATCTCCCATAATGCAAAACACATCTCCTTGCAGATATGTGTAATATTATGCATTAATGGAAGGGCCACTACCCAGACTAGTTTTGACCTTTATTGAGGTCTCTTCAGTGGGAGCCAGGCCCAAGCTGAGATACCAGGCAGAAGCATTAGCAAGGTGCATTATGGGAGATACTGAGATAGGAGTGATGTTAACTTGCTCCACCTTTGCAACGAGTTTCCCGGTGTTGTACCACCTTATCCCAGTCCTGAAGATACTTTCAGGTGCAAACTTTATTTGCTCACACTTAGATAAAGGATTAAACTAAATTTATTATAGTCTAACCAAGTGAAAAATAAACTTTCACCATCTTTCTCGAAATCCAGAGTAATTTAATTAAAAGGTGGCACACATTTGGCAACTCCTATAGGTAGATATGACTTTGCTAATGCTTCTGCCTGGTATCTCCACTTGGGTCTGGCTACCACTGAAGAAACCTCAATAAACGTCGAAACTAGTCTGAGTAGTGGCTCTTCTTTAAAGCATAATATTATACATATCCACAAGGAGATGTGTTTTGCATTATGGGAGATACTGAGATAGTGAAGTTAGCTTGCTCCACCTTTGCAACGAGTTGTCCGGTGTTGTACTACCTTTCCCCACTCCTGAAGATACTTTCAGGCGCAAACGTTGTTTGTTCATACTTGGATAAAGGATTAAACTAAATTTATTATAGTCTAACCAAGCGAAAAATAAACTTTCAACATTAAATTGTTATTAAACTTCTTTTATGTTTTTAATTCTTTCTTTATTACTAATCGTTTTTCGTTTCGTGTGCTTGTACTGCAAATATACAATAACATATCTATCTAAATAAAAATATGAGATAATGTGCAATGTCAAATGTGTATGTAAGATGCTAAAAATGTAATATTTGTATTTGATTTTTGCAATATTCGCTGTGTATGTTTTTTATCGAATATCAATGCAATAAATATTATAATATATATGTCTATATTACGATTTTTTGTTCGAGGGGGGCAGTGAAATATATTAATTTTCCAAAGGGGGCCCTGACATCCAGAAGTTTGCGAAGCACTGGTCTAGATGATGGGCATACATATTCCATTACTTGTTTGAATCACATACACAAAAAATCAGACTTGCGGATTCAGTCTAGGTCCACAGGGTTGAGTACAAAATCAGGGCTAAATAGCTCTTAGACCGCAAAAAGGGACATCATCTTGAAAAATATAGTGTCTCTTTAAATGTAAATGAGAAATTAAAATTGTACATAATGAGCCCAGTATGTAAGTAAAAATAAAAAAAGAACAAAATAGAAATAAGCTGTGTTTAATTTTTAAACCGTCCAAACGTGAAATTCCTGTGAATGCACTAAATAAGTTTTCAAATCTGTACTTAATACGATGCCAGGAAAAAATTTTAAACAATCTTCCATCTAAAGGATAGGGTGACAAAACAATTCATATTTATGTGAGTCTTCGAACCTAAAGAAGTCAGATAATAAACGGATATCTGCTTTTGAGATGTGGTGTTATGTGCAGTGTGACCAGAAAGAATCGTCTGAGAAATGACTATGTAAGGTGAACAGTGAAAGTTACGAACTTAGGAGCGAAGATACAGGAGGCAAGGTTGAGATGGTTTGGTCATGTGATGAGGGGGGAGGACAAATATGTGGGAAGAAGGGTCATGCAGATGGATTTGCAAGGAAGGAGGAAGTGTGGGCGGCCAAAGAAGAGATCGAGGGAGCTGGTAGAAGAGGACTACTTGAGGATGAAGAACTTGGATGTGGTGACAGCCCAAAACAGGAGGATGTGGAGGAGACTCATCATCAACAGTGACCCCACTTAAGTGGGAGAAGCTTCAGAAGAAGAAGAAGATGTGGTGTTATAGAAGGCTGTTGAGGATATCATATACTGAAAGGCATACAAATGAATGGGTGTTAGAAAAAATCAGCAGAACTTTAAGTCTTCTTAAGGATATTGACAGAAGAAAGTTAAAATATTTTGGACACAGAAAAGATGAAACGGAGGACTTCTCAGAACAGTAATAGAAGATAAAGTTCCTGGAAAAAGAGGCAGGGGTAGACCATTGATGGATGGCGTGTGTGGAGTGACTGATCTTCAGAGAGGTGAGGCCACCAGAAAACCAAACAACAGGACTACATGTCAAGGCCTGGTGTGGCACATCACCGAGCATCGGAGTGACCATACGACCAGCTATCTCTAATTGGAGGCCAATTAGAGATAGCTGGACCATGACTATCACTTAACGTATCCGACATCCGGTGAACATAGAGGCTACTGACAAGTGCCGCCATCTCGTGGTCTCTAATTCTAACACTATATGTTTATTTTCTGAGATAGTGTGTTCTACGGTCGATTTTTTTTGAGTTTGAGAAGAAAAAGCTGCTTTTCGTGCCAGAAATCGGCTAACTCGAAAACCAGTCGAAGAAAGTTTAGGAAATGTTCCTCTAGTCGGTGATTAGATTTGGACCTTGGTTTTCCTCGGACGGTCAAGCACCGTAGGTTGCAAACACCATTTCCACTGAGCCACACAGGCTAAACACCTTTGATTTAATTTTAAATTTCATGGTTTCGTTTGAAATCAAGACAAGGAAGGTTGTTGAAATGGTATTTCAGACGACTCTAAAAGTCTGTACTAAAGTTGTAAATGAAATATTGAACTCGCAAGAAAAAAAGAGGCCAACCATTGAGGAAGTTATCGAAATGGAAGTTTATAAAAGAATCGAAAAAGTAAGTAAAGAACTTAATTCATCTCCTAACTTTATATCACAAAGAGCTACAAATGTTTATGGGAGAAAAAAAAAACTGATCTAAAAGCTAGGAACCGATAATCAAAATTTTGAATGCAGCTGGAAGGCCATGATCATGATGACATGGTATAGAAAAATTTACGAGAAAAGAAAAAAAAATGCCACACTTTAGCAAAATTGAATGTAGATTTTATGCACAGTTTAAACAGTAAATCCTGCAAAATTTTAACTTTTATCATTTCATTATTCCAATTCCTCATTTTAGTTTCACTGCCATTTTGCTGTGTTAGTATGTATAGTTAGCAAAATATAGTTGGTAAAATTGTATGGTAAAATGTTCAGTAGAAGTGACGTGTGCGTCCACGGCACTTGATATCCGAAGAAAGAGGGTTCTAAGTTCGATACTAGCCGCCGTCAAGTGCAACTTTTTCTAAGCCTTTTTAGCCCTATCTAACTTTTCGAGACTGAATGGGCAGCTCAATCTCCACTGGTATCCAATCAGAGATGGCTGGCCCAAGGCTATCACTAATTAAGCAGCACACAGTGAAGAGAGAAGGCTCAACAAATGCCGCCATCTCGTGGTCCCTAACCCTAACACAATATATTTAATGTCTGAAATAATGTGGGTTCTACGGTAGATTTTCCTGAGTTTACGGGAGGAAAAACCCGAGTTCCGGAGAAAAATCCCGCTTGCCCGTACCAGAGATCGACTAACTCAGGAACCAGTCGAAAAAAGCCGTAGAAAAATTTCCTCTAGTCGCCGACTAGATTCGAAAGCAAGTCTTCTTTCGTGTGGTCAAGTGCTGTGGTGTGTAAACGCCACATTCACTGAGCTACATAGGCTCTCTGTTTCTTTTAAAAAATCAGCTAACGCCTTCTTATTATTCCCATATAGACAATAAAACCTCTTATTCTCTATATGGGAATATAGATCCGTTTTAGCCCTATCTAATGTTTGGTGACTGAGAGGGCAGTTCAATCTCCACATCTATTATGTAAGAAAAAAAAGAAGAAAAAATTGCTTTAGGAGCACTGAGTTGAGTCGGTTATCATTACGCCATTGAAGGATGATATAGTGATACCCTATCTAACAATAATTGTCTGGACAATGTAGCATTTCATAATTGATAACAGCAGGTGAAACCTAATATCGGGTATGTCCACCTTTGTCTTTGATCACCTCCTGCACCCTTTGAGAGGCTCTACACCAATGTCTGACAGACATCAGGTGGAATTTTCTACCATTTATCCATCAAAGCAGCACTGAGTTCAGAGACAGATGAGGATGTGCTGTCCTGGACCTCAATCGCCGCTTCAATTCTTCCCACAGCTGTTCGATGGGGTTGAGGTCAGGATTCTGTGCAAGGAGAGGACAACACCCATCTCTTCATAACATTCCATAACAGCTGCAACTTTGTGGCATGGGACATTGTCGTCTTGATAGTAGCACCGGTCCATTCCATAAAAACTTCACATTGTAGGCAGTATACGATTATCAAGAATATCAAGGTACTGAGCCACCTTCACAGAACCAAGCAATGACCAATGGTCCCACACCAAACCAGCTGAATGCATTCCACACCATTATTCCTCCACCACCAAACCTTACTGTGTTGTACCCACAGTAAGGTTTGTATCCAGCTGTTTCCAGTCTGATGGTAGGATGTGGGTGTGGAGGGAGCCTGGTGAACGTTTGTGGTGACAAGTGTTCACCAGGCTCCCTCCACACCCTACCATCAGACTAGAAACAGGTGAATCTTGATTCATCACTACAAAGCATACAGTTTTCCACTGACTAGGGGAAAACAGTATTATTGATTCATTGCTCCAGAGTACTTTTTTACTGGTCAGTTGTCCAGTTCACATGCTGTTTGCACCAGGCCAGACGAGCCCCTTGTTCGTTGTTATATTCGGCTTGTGTGCCGCTGCTCCTCAGTGGAAACAGTAAATGGAGTTCTTTCGTACAGTATTAGTGCTCACCAAAGTGTTACTGGCGCTCTGCAACTCATCACGGATGGTGTGTGCCGATTGTAGCCGGTTTTGGTGCTTGTTTTAACACCCTCCTATTTTAACACCTTCCTGTCCCAGTCAATCATTGGTGGTAGGTGTTTTTTATTTTTTGCAACAGTGATGTCAGAACATCTCCATTTGTTGATCACATCGCCAACCGTTGATTTTGGATGCTTCAGTTGAGTGGCAGTGGTGTGTATGGAGATGTCACCAATGTGACAGCCCACGATGACACCTCTCTCTCGAAGTCGCTGAGCTCACTTCGTGCTGCCAGACCACCTGAATTCAACTGGTAAGATGAAATACTTGCTTCCTACTATTTGCATGCTGGTTTTTATGTTATTAACAAACGTGGAGTGTTCCATAACTTCAAATAACAGCGAGTGTCCGAAAATTGTTGGTAGCTAGTGCAAGTGTTTAGTGCTACAGAAGCTCTTGAAACTTGATATGTTTGATCATGGAGAAGTTGATCATATGAGTAGAAAGAGCAGAGAACGCTGTCGTCGCAAAAACCATAAATAGGACTTGAAGTAAGTGAAAGAAAAACGTTCCAGTAGCTTAGCTAAAGGGGGGGGAGGAGGGTGATCCCCGGGCAGCACTTTTTGGGGGGTTTTCACGTGAGACACGATTTTTTTACTTACCTTATATTAACTTAGTAATTTTTATTACTTACTAATTAGTTTTAACAACTATACTTAAACTAAAATAAATAAAATATAAATATAACAAAACCGTTACATTTGCCTATCATACTATAATTTAAATTCTTAAAAACAAAACAATAAAACTCATAGCACGGCGATTGCTTTTTTGGTTTATTGCTTATACTGCGGCGGCTGCATTTCAGCAGCACCACACAATCGGTACACATATGAGAAAACTTTTTTTTTTCTCTCTCTCTCTCTCTCTCTAATTTTGCTATAACTAAGGCCATTGACAGGATTTTAGGGACCAGGTAATAATAATATTTCTGCGGGCCCCTATTATATTAGGATTTTTGCTTAACCCTTTCGATGCATTTATGCAGTGTATAAAAATTAATAAGCATGATTCCGATTTTACTCTAAAAATGTTAAAATGCATGATTCATCATTACCTTTTTTTAATCTGTTTTAATATACATTTATATCCATTTGGTGGTTATCGAAACCGTTGAAAAAATATTTATTGTATTATTTATATATGTTTAGTCTAGAGAATGCAGAATATTACTGTCTATAAAGGTAAAGCATAATGCTTTTATAATCCCTGCTATCTGATAAGGTTACTGTGTAGGAGAAAGTTAATGAGCTGAGTGCTCTGCCTGAGCTGGTGCAAGTTATATTAAGTTCTTGACTTAGTTCCTAACAATAGATCATTGTAAGTAACTAGATGGCCTTTGGTTTCCTATATTTGAAGAAATCAGATTCGTCGTAGTGCTGCTTGTTGGACTAATTCATTTGGATGTGATGACGATTTTGAGAAGAACTTTACTTCTAAAGATTGCAGGAAAGAGTAGCTATAAGGGATATTTGTGTCCTAATGAAGTTGAACATCTCTGATATACCTTGGCGCATTGAGAATCACGTGTAAGCATTTGTTTTGCACTCTCTGTAGTTTAAGGATATTCGTGCTTCAAGTGTGGCTCCAGGCTGGGAACGCATAAGTAATAATGGGACGAATCCTCAACTGGTAAAGAAGTAATTTGATTTTGGTAGAAATAGATACCAAAATCAAATTACGTCTCTACCAGTTGAGGATTCGTCCCATTATTAGAGCTGTGTGATGACTTTTGATGCATTTGCACATGAGGCTTTTGTATGTGGGCTGAAGGTTAGTTTTCTGTCCAGCAGTACACTGAGATATTTGACTTCTACTTTCCAGGGAATTTTGATGTTAAATAGGAAGATGTCTTCTTTAGGAGATATTGAATTTTTAGTGACAAGCATGGCAGTGCTCTTTTGAGGGCTTACTTGCAATCTCTAATTGGAGAACTAGTGCTCTTATTTCAGTAGGTTTTCTTGCAGTTTCTTGATGACAAGATGCGGTTTAAGAGATCTGGCTAGTATTACAGTGTCGTCAGCTTAGAGGGCTATGACAGATGACATTGGATTGTGCGGGATGTCCGCCCTGTAAATCGAGAAAAGTATCGGTGCCGCCAGGGACCCTTGAGGCATTCCTGCCAAGATCCGTCGCTGGGTAGATAACGTGCCATTTAATTTGACTTGCATTCGGCCCCAAAGAAACGACTTTATAAAGTGACCAGATCAAATGGAATGCTGGCTAAAATGAGCTTGTATAGTAGTCCAAAGTGCCATAGTTTGTCGAATGCCTTTTCTAAGTCAAGAAAAACTGCTCCAGTGTATTGATGCCAATTGTAGCTGGTGGTAATAATCTCAATCAGTCTATGGATTTGTTGATTAGTGCTTTGTAAACTGACGAAAGCCAAACCGTTCTTTTGGAAGGATATTTGACTTGTTTACAGAGATTTGAATTCTAGAAAGGATAACTTTTTCTGCAATTTTGCCTGAATTAGAAATCAGACGGATGGGACGATAACTTTTAGGCAGCTGCAGATCCTTGCGAGGCTTATAAATAGGGACCATATTTGCAAATTTCCGTGCGGAGGGAAAGCATTTGAATCTGAACATGACATTTATTATTGTGATAAGATGAACGATGGCCTTTCGGGCAGCAGTTTAATAACTTTTTTAGTAGTGACATCAGGTCCAGGAGCTGTTTTATTCTTTAAATTCTGTATAATGTCATAAATTTCAGCAGGAGAATTAGGTGTGAGTTGGCTTTACAGGTATCAGACCGTTTTAGCACGTATCTGACGTGGCGGTGAATTTTATAAATATGATTAAAGTTTAGGTTATCATATGAAGGGCCGCATTGCTTTTCTAATTTTTTTACTATAGCTTCGCTTTTTCAGCATCTGAGTAAACAATACCTAGATCAGATTTGAGAGGGGGAATAGATTTTTTTTCGTTATTTTTACTGCTATTTTGCCTGCTTTCGTTTTGGAGTGCCCCTTTTTTTAATGTCATTGGCTTTTTACTCAAGAATTCTTAGGGCATTGCAGATGTATTTTAGATACAAATATATGTAGCATAATAGAAGATAATTCGCACATACCTTTTCTTTGATATTGTTGCCTGTCTTCTTTCTGCAGCGTGCATAATTAATTTGAAAAAACCCGTGCTTTTTCAAATTAATTCTCCAACATTAATTCTCCCAAATTAATTCTCCTATCCCCCCACTTCCCTTTCAACATCATAACAGCAGAAGTATGTGCACCGCAGAAAGAAGACAGGCAGCAACATCCAAGAAAAGGTATCTGCGAATTTTAGTCTATTAGGCTATATATATTTGTCTCAAAAATACATATGCAGTGCCCTAAGAATTCTTGAGTAAAAAGCCAATGCCATTAAAAAAAAGGAGCACTCCTAAACGAATGCAGGCAAAAAAGCCTTAAAAATAATAGTTTTTAAGAGGAGTAACATGGGAGTTTTTCCAGAAATAATACCTAGATATATTTTGGATTTTGATATTTCTCAGAAGTTTCCAGATGGGTTGATCACCGGGTGATATGGAGGCTTAATTGCTTTCTCATAGTTCGTTTCTGTGGCCTTTAAGTGTATCTCTAACTGCACTATTCAGTTTGTTGAGAAACGTTTTGTCTTGTGGTGCCCTTGTGTTATGGTATCATTTTCTTGCCTTATTTTGTCCCCTGATTAAGTTCATGATATCTTTTGGTAGTCGGTTAGGTCAGAAGCAGTTGTATTTGAGGCGATAGATGATAAAGCTAAGTTGATTTGTTGAGTAAGTTTATTGACTGCAGATTCGACTTCTTCCTTGGAGTTCCAACCACAGCTGCGCAATTGGAACTTGAGTAGTTAAACAGGATGCGGCCATTCTTGTTGATAGATTTACTGCTCCAGGCAGGATATTTTGCATTTAAGTTTCCGGCGATAATGACCGACCCTTTTACTCCGAGGATGGCTTCCAGATCTGAGGTCAGCAATGTTTTTGATGGTTGATGTAGTTTTTGATAAGGATGGCTGTACCACCACGTCTATATTCCAATCTGTCATTTCTGTAAATCTGGTACCCTTTGATTTTGGGGTTGTCAGCGGGCCTCAGGTGCGTTTCATTAATTAATAATATATCCGGTTTATATCTATCATTGAATTCTTGGATTTCTGGTATTTTGTTTTTGAGACCGTTTGCATTCCAAGCAATAATCTTTACAGAGTCTGGGGTGAGTTTTTTCCTATACATCAGCTAGTGCAGATAAAATGGACTGGGTTTGCTGAAAAAAAAATTTTGGTAGTACTTAGTGATGGATTTGAGTTACTGAAATCCTGCAGCATATTTGCAGGAGAAGAGGTGATGACGGCTATTATATTTGAATGTGGATTATACAGATTCTGGTCTTCGACTGTATTTTCGGAGTGTGCCACATCAGCATATGTCCTTGTTTGATGATGTAGATTCATCTTCTTGAGGAGCACAGTTAATGGTGGGTGAGCACCTGTCGACCTGTTCGAACTGTTGGGGGGAATGAGGAGTTTGAGTTTCAGGAGCTTTAGTTTGTATAACACGGTATATTGACTGTTTGGCTCTATTTTTTGGGTGGTAAATACACCCTCTATAGTTAGCAGGTTGAGGGCTGCCGCAGTTAGCACACTTAGCCAGGGTAGTTTTTGGCTTGGTGCAAATATTTGTGGGGTGGGTCTTGCCACATTTTACGCATCTGTGCTGAGCTTTGCACAACTACTGGGCGTGGCCAAACTTTTGAACATGTGACACAGCTCAGAAGTTCTTTCCTTCACACGTTCTGGCGCAATTTTAACCCCACAGATTGACTTTAAACTGTTTATTTTTTTATAAATATTATGGATCTCCATAAGGACTAGAGGCATAGGAGTCTTTCTTGATCTATCCATTCTGCTGACCTTTATGGGAAGCAGATCTTGTAAGCTGAGGTCAGCAACTATTTCATCTGGGTCAGTGTCTTCAGAAACTCCTCGAAACACCACTTTCAAATTGTTTTCCGAGGTAAGTGAGAAGGTATGATGCTAAATACCTCTGGTGTCCATTTTCTTTGTTACATTTCTGTAGTCTGTCACCATGGCAGGCTGAATTTTAATGCACTCGTCTACATTTTTGGCCGTGGAATAGTTTATCAACAGGTTAGCCATGGTGGTTCTTAAGGCTATCCATCTCTGCTTTTCCCTTAGGATGATTGGGGGTACCTTCTCATTGGAGGATGCAGAGGAGTCTAAATTGGGATCATCTTTATCCATGTCAAAATCATTTGTTGTCTCCGAAGCGAGAGTTTTGTGCTTCTTGTGTACGTGGGTCTCTCCTTGATCAGAGGGAATAGAGGCGGAGACCATTAGGTTAATTTTTTTTCTGTATTCGAGGAGTGTCCATTCTCATCATCATCAGCCCCGGTATGGAATATAAATTTAGGAAGCAGGGACATTCAAGCTCCAATTTTTAAGAAGCTTTTTTAAGAAGCTGAATGAACCCTTTATCAAGCGAGTCAATGATGATGTCTGGATTGATCATATTTGCAGGCCATTTAACCTTGAGCTTTTTTTTAGAAGTTTGTTTAAGAAGATAAGTGCCAGCCCTTCATCGAGCGAGTCTATGATGATGATGATGATGTCTGGGTCAGGCACGCTCATAATGATTGTTTTGCGAATAAATGTAAGTAAAATCCCACAGGTCTAGGTGTGTGCCAGCAAAAGTTCTGTAGAATGAAGTAATCTACTAGCAGAGTTTGTCAAAAATAATTAATAAGTGTTGTAGTGTTGTGGGAAGAAACCGTGAACTTGCTTGAATCAGCTCGAATTAACTACCTCCCTAAAAACATACATCCACCACTGGTCCTCATCACAGGTGGAACCTACGCGGTCATAGACCTCATGCACGTTTCGTGCAGAGGGGGAGACAGTAGGAATTCGGGCAGGATTAGACCCAATGCAATGCAAGATTCAAGGAATGCTTCCTAAGTGGTGAAATACAGCCTAAAAAGCGCCGTTTCTAGCAGTAGAAAGTAAACACGTCTCTCTGAATCACTTAAACGTCCGTAATCGTCAATCCACAATTCTAATTCTTAATCTTGTCCAGAGCAGTCGTGGCAAACCATTTTATGTGAGAGTGCAAAAAATTTACAAATAGAGTGGCTAACGTGCCAGTGCATGTCAAAAATTTACCAATCGAGTTGCTGACGTGCCAGGCAGTTTTCAATAGGGGAAAATTAATAGAAAACTAGTCTAACTTTATTTATTCTACATCTAACCACACGGTAGAGTGGCAAAACAGCTCCATGCCATATCTGGATGACGACTACAGACATCGTTTATTCAAGGAAGCCACAATAATGTTAATAACGGTGGAAACCTCAATAGAAATCAGGGTGCAATCCTAAACAGTTCGTGGAAAAACCTGATACTCTCTCTAAATCAATCTGAACTACAGCTAGCCAGTAATCACATTACACGTTTACAACAAATACGCATGCGTGATAATGAATAAGAACAATAAGTCCTCTCTGCCATGCGAACGTGTAACCTTAGCTATTAGTTGGTTTACAACGTTTTTTTATGTTACTTTCAATTTCCTTTTACTAGTTTTTATGTATTTCCGGAAACGCCTTGAAAAAGCCAGACAGTTTGCTGGCAAAAAACTGGTAGGCTATAATGTAAGTGTGTTTGTAAATGGTCAGTATTAAATAAGTTTGTATTTTAATTATAAAACGACCAAATATGTTTAGTTTAAATAGTATATATTACATACATATTTTATGTTGTATATATACACACACACAAACCGTCCTCGGCTTCGTTAAATTGGACTTATGTAAATTATCCTGAAAAGGCTAGAAAAATGTTGAATTACAGTATAAAAATTTTGCTCATGCTATTTAAGGGCCGATTTTCCACAAGGCAGACAGCTCAAGTGGCACGTGCATATACCTTCGTCAGTAGCATTTGCAACACAGATTTTTAGTGTTTTATTGCTGGATATTTTTAGTGTTTTAGTGCTGCATATTTTATGTTTGCATGGATCATAATGCCTCCCTATTGGTAAAAGTCCCAAGAGAAAATATGCAGCAATAGTCTGTTACTTACTGAGAGTTTTGTGAAGTGAAGACCAAAAATACATCACTATTTAGTCATCTCTTTCGCAAAACAGTTCGATTAACACATTGTTTTTAGTTTTCTGTTTACTCTTACTCTACAGTATTCTTTGCATTAGTAGCTACAAATTGAAATATGATTTTTGTGTGAAGACTATGAAATTAACAGAAATAACCTTCAAAACACGTTTATGCACTACCACATCGCCTACTGAAAAGTCACAACCAACATGGTTTGATCAGTGAATGAAGAGATTAAATCAGATTTACGTAAAATCCGAGTTTTGTAAAGTTTGCGGAACATAACTCTTATGTCAGTTGGGGGATTGCCTTTAATTAGTGAAGTGATAAGTATCTAATCACAGGATAAGAGTGAAGACAGAAAAAAAGAAATGAACAGCCGCACTGAGCAAGAATGGAATTACAGCAGACCTTACAGAGTGTGTCTGTCTTCTTCTTCTGCTGCTGCTGCTGCTCTACGGATACTCGCATAATACTATTTGTAACTCAAGGTAAAACTCTAGTCATTGACAGTTATAAATATAGACATAGAACCATGATCATGGTTCTGTGTCTATGTTTTGCGATCAGTTATGTAAACGTGTATGTAAAGTTAAAGTTTATAAAAAGAAATATTACCGATTTAGAAATTAAAAAAAAAAAAATTAAATTACCGTTTTAGCAAATGCATAAAACTCCATGCACGCACGGGTGCTTGCGTGCATTTATACACACACACACACACACACACACACACTTTGTATAAGAACTGCATATGGAATTTATGAATAAACGTTAGATTATTATAAATAAAAAAATAAGATTTAGAAATTAAAAAAAAAACAATTAAATTACCGTTTTAGCAAATGCATAAAACTCCATGCACGCACGGGTGCTTGCGTGCATTTATACACACACACAAACGTTTTTGCATAAGAACTGCATATGGAATTTATGAATCAGCAAACGCCTTTTATTCCCTTATAGGGAGTAGGCGAGGCCTTTTAACCCTATCTAGCTTTTGGAGACTGAGTGGGCAGTTCAATCTCCACCGGTAGCAAATCAGAGATAGCTGGCCCATGTCTATCACTAATTATAGCAGCCACCGATGAAGAGGCTGGCAAACAAGTGCTGCCATCTCTTGGTACCTTACCCTAACAAGATATGTTACTGTCTGATATAATGTTGTGGGTACTACAGTCGATTTTCTTTAGTTTCCAGGAGGAAAAACCGGTTTGCCCGTGCCAGAGATCGACTAACTCGGGAATCGGTCGAAGAAAGGCTTAGAAAAAGTTCCTCCAGTCGGCGACTAGACTTGATCGTTCAAAGTTAACCTTTCCCAGAATTATGAAACTTTTAACACCTTCATTACGATTTTGGTTAGGCTCATTGCAATGAGCTTCATAACATTTTCTGAGAAATCTGTCAAATTTGACACGATTTGTATGTAGAATTTTTGTTGCACTACAGGATTTTGCGGCTAGAAGCAATACCGAGTTCCGGAAGAACAAATTTCTCAGCTTGGAGAAAATGGATGTAATCCACATGTTCCAATCGCATGATGTCTACCATACAACCCAATTGGCAAAAATAGGAGGGACTGTAAGAATAAGAAAGCTGCTGCTCTCATGAGTGAGTCAAGAGAGGAAGCGTGTATTTCGTGGAAGACCGAATAGAACAAACGTTGTCACCTGGCTTCAACAGTGTCTTGAAATAATTTTTTTTCTCTTCTATTGAGATGATTTCAGAAATGCCTGTTATGCAAAAAAAAACGCGTTTTTTATGATAACTTTTTGGAAAAAAAATAAAAAAAACGCGTTTTTTTTATTTTTTTTCCAAAAAGTTATCAGTATCAGTTGGAGGTGACATCACTAAAAGATATCCGCAAATGATGAGCTCACTCATCTCCACGAGGGTGAACAGACATCTTCTGGAGGAGAGGGGGGGGGTGAGGGGTGGAGTATTGCAGGGAAGACTTCTGTCACCCTCTTGACTACCCTTTCACTTCCACCAGCTAATGCTATTTTTTCCCTCCAAAGTTATCAGTATCAGTTGCAGGTGACATCACTAAAAGATATCCGCAAAAGATAAGCTTGCTCATCTCCACTAGGCTGAGCAGACATCTTCTGGAGGAGAAGGGAGAGACTAGGGGGTGATGAGCTTAGGTGGGGGAGCATTGCAGGGAAGATCTGTCACCCTCTTGACGACCTTTTCACTTCCACCACCTGATGGTATTTTTTTTCCCATCCCAATAATTTCGGACATATGAGTGAGAGATATAGTCACATGGTCTAACATTAAAAACACTTTTTGGGGATAAAATACTTAACATAATAAGGACAAATAATATAGAATACCCTTCGAGCCACAGAGATAAGATTTACCCTATGATGTGTCAAAGTAAGATAATCTCACATCAACATCATATCCAACAGCATGTAGAAACATGTCCGTGAATCATCTGCGCGAAAGTTTCATTTTGGGAGGAACGGTCAGGGTTAAGGGTCAGTTAAACAGTACTATAAGGAAAAATAAACGAGTCAAGTGTCTTTGCAGTTACGACAGTTTGTTCATCCTGTGAAGTTATCGTATTGTGTTGTGGTGATTGGTATCCAGGAAAGTAAAGTAAAATAATGGGTGAGCCACAAAAGTCATTGAAATTTTCTTTTTTCAAGAAAATAGCACGAGACAAAACTCTTCACTTAGCTCTAAAAGGATGGAAACTGATTATTATTTTAGAAGACACATACATTGTGATGTATTTATCCAGGACCACTCGGGAAAATTACGCAAGAAGTGGTCTGATATCCTCGGCTACTTGCAAAGAAGAGTTGACTACGAAATGGATCTCAGTGAGTGTTATATTCTGAAATGCCAAGATGGGGAACTAATACTTGATGATACAGGAGCCGATGGAAATAAAGTTTTTTCTATTAGTTGTGAAGAAGCTGAGAGATTTTCACCAAAAATGTATGACATTGATAATCATTTACTATTTTTGGAAACTGAATTAACATCTATTCGTATCATGGGGAAAAGTATCGCTAATCATTTAAATTCATCAATGGTAAAATTAGACTCAAGATTTTATCCAATTCGATACAGATTCTTTATTTTGGGACATTTACGAACATTTTACGAAAACTGTTTGTGTATATTTGCTGACAAAAGAATACACAGAATGTTTAGGGAGGCATAGTGTCATTTCCAGACTGACACAATATCAAATGTATGGAAGTGTGGTGTTACCATGGTATCTGATTTAAAAACTCTTTTGCATGACCAGCTATTTTGATGTAATGTAACCAAGAAACAGTGAGTAACAAAAATTTTATTATTTGAACTCTTTGGAAAATGCTAAGAGTCTAAACTAAATATTGTGAAATATTTTTAGGTAATTACATGTTTCGAATTTTTCTCAGTGAATATAGTTGTAAATAGTATTTCAGCAAAATAAAATATGCATTTGTAAACTTAAATGACCAAAGATGTATGCCTTTGTTGTTTTGTTTTTCCACAGTGTATTTTTTACTCAGTTATTCTGATTAGAACTTGATATTTAAATCCACAACTTTCTATCTTAATGCAATTCTGTTTAATTATTAAAAAAAATCACAACTGTGAAATTAATGCCAGGACAGGGAAAAAAAGTGTTGAAAACTAATATCCATGTATTTGATTATTTTACAGAGAGAGAGAGAGAGAGAGAGAGAGCACCTAATTAACCTAAAACGTGACTTTAACTCTTAAAGTTTGGTATAGAAAAAATGTTTGTACTCTCCAGATAACACATACAAATTTTACCTTTTCCCACACAAAGTAAGATAAAAACACACCAACAGTATATCCAACAGCATGTAAAAACATGTCGTTGAATCATCTGCGCAAAAGGTTCATTTTTGAAGGAACGGTCAGGGTAGGGCATGGTAAGTGTAAACAGTACTATAAGAAAATACCATAGAGTCGAGTGACTTTGGACTTAAGGTAATCGTTCATCCACTGCAGCTGCTGTTTTGTGTTGTGGTGTTTTGTGTTTGGGAGTGTAAAAATAATGGGTGAGCCACAAATTCTTTGAAAGTTTCTTTGGGAAAAGTTCTAATTGTTTAGAATTTTGTAAACGAAAGTTACCATAAAGTATATGATCAGAGCTAATAATCAGTGAAATAATAATAATAATAATAATAATAATAATAATAATAATAATAATAATAATAATAATAATAATAAATGACTATTTATTTGTGGTACCATATGAAGTCATCTAAGAAGAAGAAGAAGAATGAAGGAAAAAGATTATGAAAAATCGACAGTGGGTGAAAAATACGAATTTTCAGTTATCATTTTGATAATTGACTACCAATTTCTTTTGAATAAGAGTTCAAATTTATTTCCTAAAGAAATTTGTATTTCTGATGGAATTAGTGTAAGATATGCATTGACAAAATCACCTTGTAGTTTGAAAGAATTACCTGAAAGAGTTAAAAAACAGAATTCTTGGTTAATAAAATATAACCATCAGCTGAAGTGGGAAATTGGTTCATTATCTTTGGACAAACTAAGAAATTGGATGATAGAATCAACATGCATATATCATATATTACTTGCCAAAGGAAGAGAAAAATCAAAACATTAACGAGGTTAATAGGGAGGCCTGTTCTTGATTTAAATGAAATTGGATGCCAACAACGTGAAAACATAACGTGTACTTTTAAATGCTTTTGGAAACATAATGAAAGATTCTGTATATGTATTGGTTTCAAAGAAATAAATATACAACCCTTAATTTTACTACAGTAATAAATTTCCAACAAACACCAAATGAAAAATTAACTTTCAGATGAGAGTCATATTGTCAAAAACCATATAATGGCAATTCCACAAGCATGGGAAAAAGCTTTGATGTATTTTTCAATTTATTTATTTTCTGTATTGTTAGAATCAGTAAATACAATTTGTAAATAATATTTTATTCAAATAAAATGTGTAAATTTAAATGAACAATTGGGTGTCGTTGATGTGTTATACAAATTTAAGGAGGATAACATTTTTTTTTCCTTGTGAAATTTCATGCCACAAAGTAACCAGAGACTTTTTTTTGATTCATTGAATTAAAAGTCTTATTTGTTCATGCAAGCCCTCAAATATTTCAAGAAACTGTCAAATCTTGGAAGCAAAAGGATTAATCGGGTATTAACTTAATAGCCCGAATTTTAGTGGAGAAGATTTCACCTGAAAAGTTACAATATTGTAAGAATTTGGCTATTTTATTTTACAGAGCCATTTTATTTTACAGTTAATAATATTACAGTCAAATAAAAGGTAACATAGAAATTAGCAAAGTATATAATCCAGAGCTAATATTCATTTGAAATATTCAAATCTTGGAAGCAAAAGGAATAAGTGGGTATTAAATTAATAGACAGAATTTAGTGGAGAAGATTTCACCTGAAAAGTTACAATACTGTAAGAATTTGACTATTTTACAGAGCCATTTGTTAATAATATTACAGTCAAATAAAAGGTAACATAGAAACTAACAAAGTATATATTACAGAGCTAATATTCATTTGAAATAATAAGAAATAAATATTTATTTGTTGTGCTGGCAAAAGAAATTTCTAAAAGAAAACGCAAGGGCGAGTTCAAAAACCTTGTTTCTCGCAAATATCCGTTACTTAAAATTACTAATGCTAAAGAAAGAAAAAATAAATAAATTTCAGTTACAGAAATAGGTTAAGAGCACAAGGAATCGCAGGTAAAATTAATAGTCAATATTGGTTTTAAAAAAATTAAATGTAAGCATTAATTTACTATACCAATAAATTCCGACGGTAACGAAGAATGAATAATTTTAGGATAAAATTATTCATTCTTCGTTACCGCTCGTAAACATGTGAATGCTAATCACTTAGTCATATGTAAGTATTTGAGAAATATCTGAAGTTGAGAAAATGCTACCTTTTGAAACCGCAATTTACGGATGTGACTCATGCCATCTTCATGAAAAACCTTTTGAACAAAACAGCTCGCTAGGGGATATTGCTCATGACGATAACATAGTATCTGTGGGCTGAAATCTAACATAGTATCTATGTGCTGAAGTATTTCATACTGAACTATTTCAGGTTACAGTATTTACAGAAATTTCATTCTTTGTGGTTTTTGTGTTTGTGTTGTGGTGTGGATATAAAATTCAACTATTTTGAAATATTTTTTTTTTGGAATATTCGTATTTAGAAGAGCCATTCTGGAAAGCTGTAAGTAATTTTAAATTATCATTAGAATTTCTAGAATACACACAAAAGGTTTTCTAATCCATTTAACTGCCCGTTTATTTTAATTTATTTATTTTAAATACCGTAGAGACACCAGCATATAATTAAATTATTCAGAAAAACATAGTACCAAGATATTCCCATTCTAGAAAGAAATGTAAGTTAATTTTTTTTTTTAACTTAAACATAAGAATTGATAATTGTAATTTCAATAATCAATGCTCGTATGTTTCGGTAAGTGTAATTCTAATACCGAATAGTTTTTTTTTTTCGTAAGAATAATCATAGGGTACATATTAGAGTATGAACATGGATACATTAGCGTGTTTTCATGTCTAATGTGTATGTGTGTTTGAGGGACACCAGCTTATAATTAAATTATTCAGAAAAGCTCGAAACACAGCCGCCACTAGACTCTACTCTACTCTAACAATTCTGACCCTTTAACAGGAAAGAAATACCCCAAAATGCATTGGAAAATTAGTACATCCATCTATAGAAGATAAAAAATGTTATATTTGAGTGACATTAGGCTATAATTAAATTATTCAGAAAACCTCGAAACAGTGCCGCCATCACGACTCTACTCTACTCTACTCTAAAAATTTCCAGCCTTTAACAGAAAAGAAATACCCCATAATGTATTGGAAAATAGTACAGTCATCTATAGACAACCAAACAAAACATGACGGATGTGTGTCACCCTGGGAAAATTCCAAGATATCTTATCTCAAAAACATCGCCCACAATTACATAACCAAACCAAAATACCATTTGATATCACAGAGAGACATATGTTCCCAAGAAATTTCCAAACACATAACGTCACGATTCTTATCTCTAAATATCACCAAACACACCACGTGATGTCCCCGACAGACAAGGGCCCCAGTGAAATTCCAAGCATTCCAAACCCTATAACAACAAACATTCACGTCACAATTTCTTATCTTATCTTGATCTTGATCTTGTCAGAAGTGTCCCACCAATGACGACACGATTCCTTATCCACTAATATATCTCCCATTTCCATTCAAAACAATAACGTCACTTATCTAAATCTCATAACAACACACACCCACATCATGATTCCGTATCTTATCTTGATGTTGATCTTGTCAGAAGTGTCCCAGCAATCACGACACGATTCCTTATCCACTAATATATCTCCCATTTCCATTCAAAACAATAATGTCACTTATTTACAACTAACAAATGACGTCACTTATCTACATCTCATAACAACAAACATTCACGTCACGATTCCTTATCTTATCTTGATCTTGATCTTATCAGAAGTGTCCACCAATCACGACACGATTCCTTATCTCTAATATATCTCCCTTTTCCATTCAAAACAATAACATCACTTATTTACAACTAACAAATGACGTCACTTATCTACATCTCATAACAACACACCCAAATCACGATTCCTTATCTTGATCTTGTCAGAAGTGCACCACCAATTACAACACGAATCCTTATCTCTACCATCACCCATAATTCCATACGCAAACCAAAACACAAGATCTGAAGCCATTGACACATATGCCCACAGGGAAATTCCAAACATTCCAAACTTATGACGTCACACACAATGACGTCACCAACCAATCACGTCACGATTCCTAATCTTATCTTGATCTTGATCTTGTCAGAAGTGACTACAATACTACCCACAAGAAATAACCAGCACCCATACATCACCGAATCGATGTGTAGCCTACGTCAGAAACTACAAAGCAGGCTTTCATTGGAATTTGACTATTACAAAGAAACTGGAACTGTCGCAAAATTCATAGAGGAGTGGAATCCAACTGGTACCCTATTCTGGATTGCTGACGAAAATACACTTCATCTGAAAGATAAATAAGAGTGAAACTGAACTGTAATGTTGATTCATTTATTGCATTTTCTATGATATATCCGAAATGAAAATCTTTCTTCTTTCTCTGCAATATATATACTTATAATATGTAAATAGTCCTTTTGTTACCTGTCTTCTAATGTATATTTTATCAAGTTAAATAAAAAAATAATCTATCTAGCTATATATATATATATATATATATATATATATATATATATATATATATATATATATATATATATATATATATATATATATATATATTAGGGTTACCAAGTAATTTTATAAGCTTGGTTATTTAACTCCTAATCCCAAGTAAGCAAACAGTTAAGTTTGCGCCTGAAACATAGTTCAAGTCTAAAGATGGTACAACACCACGGAAACTCATTGTAAAGGTGGGTAAATCTCTGATCACTATTCTTAGTATTTCCCATAATGTAAAGCACATCTCACTAGAAGATGTAAATACATTATGGGTGGGATTACTACCCAGACCGCTTTCAACCTTTTTTGAAGTCTCCTCAGTGAGTAGCTAGACCCTAAATACCAAGGTTTTTGTAATACAGAGCCTTATCAACTTTACCTATACAAGTTGCTACAAGGTGTTTTTATTTTTAATAAGAATCTCTGGAGGAGTAATATAGGTAAAATTGATAAGGCTCTGTCATCATCAACTCAAATACCCTGGTGTATATAAAATATTATGTGATTGCGATATTCCTTATTTTGGGCAGACAAAATGCGTATGGAAGAACACATGAGAGACATTACTTACAAGAGACAGCGAGCGAGTGCATTATCAAGTCATATCCTTTTCTCGATTAATCCTAATGATGATAACCAAAGTCACAAAGTCTGCTGGAAAAATCTACTAACATCTTCCGTTGCAGTGACGAAATAGAGAGAAAAATTGTGGAATCCAGAGAAATCATCTTCATTCCTGTTCATCTAAATAACAACTTAAGCTACAACCTCCCAGATAGTCATTCAGCTGTAATCATGTACTGGCGTTCACGTGATGCAGCAAGCACGCACTCTCCCAACAATGCAACAAATGAAAGAACAGCTTCAAATACAACTACAACGTTTTCATGCTAATTATGTACAAAGTCATAGTTTTTTAACCCTCAATGTTTAGTGTTTTTTCTTTTATAATGTCACCTGAAGAAGGCTGTTACAGGCCAAAACTAGTAGTGTGTTTATATTAAAACCTTTTTACTTAAACCTCGGTTCTAGTCATTCAATTTTTTCATAAAACTATGTATGTCAACCGAGTCAATGATCATTCTGTCATATATATATATATAGAGAGAGAGAGAGAGAGAGCCTGTGTAGCTCAGTGGATGTGGCGTTTGCATACCATGGCGCTTGGCCGCACGAAGGAAGACTTGGTTTCGAGTCTAGTCGGCGACTAGAGGAAATTTTTCTAAGCCTTTTTTCGACCGGTTCCTGAGTTAGTCCATCTCTGGCACGGGCAAGAAGGTTTTTCCTCCCGGAAACTCGGGTTTTTCGTCCTGTAAACTAAAGAAAATCGACTGTAGAACCCACATTATTTCAGACATTAAATATATTGTGTTACGGTTAAGGACCACGAGAACGCGGCACATTTGAGCCGTCTCTCTTCACTGTGTACCGCTTAATTAGTGATAGCCTTGGGCCATCTATCTCTGATTGGTACCAGTGGAGATTGAACTGCCCACTCAGTTTCCAAAAGTTAGATAGGGCTAAATTGCCTTGCCTACTCCCCATATACGTGAATAAAAAGGAATTAGCTGATTTTGATTTTTTTTATGGATATATATATATATATATATATATATATATATACATATATATATATATATATATATATATATATATATACATATATATATATATATATATATATAGATAGATAGATAGATAGATAGATAGATAGATATTTTTTATTTTTTTTTTAATTTTTTTTATTGTAAACATAACAATCTTATATACAGGATTAACCGGTTTTTGGTTCTCTGCAGTCAGACAGAGAGGTTACATTCTCATACTCTTGTTGAGGTATGTTACATCGAAGTCACTTATAAGGCTAATTACATTTTTTTTAAAAATTAAATTAAAGCCATTAAGAGTTATTTTAACATGATACTGTATAAGAACATAAATGTGGAAGAACATAGAAGTTACACAATATTGTGCAATTATATTATTGCACAATATTATCTATTTACATGAGAGTGCCAGCTGATTAATTTTCGCACTGTTAAGCACAACAATCCTTCTTTCTTCCCCCTTTCTTTGGGGGGGGGTGTCACTTCTATGCTGGAAAGTGGATTATAATGCAGTCGCCCTGCTCAGCCAGGAGTTGATTCCGTGGATTCCATTCTTGGTGGAAAAGATCTAAGGTGTTGTTTTGCCTATGGTGGTGATGCTCGTGTAGGATCCGACTTCTCACCTTTTGTTGGAAGGCTGCAGTGAGTTGGTCAGTTGCCTCTCTGTGTGAAGTTGCTGTGCTGTCTGGTCTTGTATGTCTGAGGTAGAAGTTGTATATTACCGCTTTCGCGTTGATGAAAAGGTAATTGCAGAATGAATGGTTATTTGACTCCACATGGACAAGATTGAAATATTCCTCTTCTGTATGAAGACTACCACAGGTAAGAGCTGCCGTTTCCCGAGTCGAACTGATTAATTTAGTGTTGGCTGGGCATTCCAAGTAGATATGCCGGACCGTTCCTAATTGGTAGCAGAAGAGACAGCTATCTGAGACGTTTGAGTTAAATTTTCGTAATATAGTAGGAGTGGGTAATATATTGTGCCACATTCTCCACTGAATATCTGCGTCAGGTTTGATGGCTCTTGTGCGATATGGTAGATCCCATTGAAATAGTGTTTGATCAGATGATGCAGGATTTTCTAACAAAGTGCTTTGGTTCGACTGTTGTGTTAGAGTGCTGTAGATCTTGTTGATGTTGCTGGGTGTAAGTTTCTCCCATGAGTTATTGGTTTTTATCAGAAAGATAGGCACCAAAACTTCTGCGTTTGGAGGGCTAAGCCCCACTTCTGTTATGCTATCAGGCATAGCGGCTTGAAAAGCGGCCTTTACGGTGTCTATCTGCTCAGACTCATTCCCATATTCCAGGTTTTCGAGCGAATTTGGAAAGCGCCAGGTGAGGCTTGGAGAAAGAATGTCACCCAAGATCCTCACGTTTCGCCAGCTCCATGGAGGAAAGAAAAATCCTTTCTGAGTGATCGGGCTTCTTACCATCGTGTTGTGAAAGATGGGTTCCATGTGGATTTCAGGTAGGGATGCTGTCTTCACTGTGTGCTGGAGGTTTAGCTTGTTCCATCGTCAAAGGGCATTTTTGTAGAAGTTTGTTAAATTTACAGGCACTTGAGCTGTTGTCATTCTTAAGGTGGTGGAGAGAGAGAACTCTAGTGGCAGAAGTGAAAATATACTCAGTGGTGCATTTGTGTGATACTTCCTGTTGTAGGGCATTAATGAGAAATCGAGCGCGGAACGTTGTTATCCTGTTGTCAATGGAGACCAAATTTTGTCCTCCATCTTTAAGAGAAGTACATAGCTTGGAGTAGGAAAGCCAGTTTGTTTTGTTCCATATGAATCGATATATGGTTGACTTTATTTGTTTGATGAATTGCACTGGTGGCGTAAGAATCTTTAGTGTATGCCAAAGGACACTGGTGGATATTTGGTTAACGATTATTGTTCTCCCTCTTGTGGAGGCAGAGGCTCGTATTGCTGCCCACTTTCCTAGAACTTGCTTGAAACGCTTGTTTAGTGTTTCCCAGTTCTTATCCACATAAGTGGGTGTGTTTCCTAGGTAAATCCCCAGGTATTTGTTTCCCTCTGTGGACCAGGTACCAGACATTGGGGAATCGGTTCGGTTTTTCCATTTGCCACACCACAGTCCTATGGTTTTATGTGTGTTTAGTTTGGCTCCTGAGGCTGCCTGATATTGTTGGTATGCCATTTGTATGTTATGGAAGTCCTCTTCTTTGCAGGCTATGATTGTAACATCATCAGCATATGCTGTCAGGGTTATGGTTTGGTAGGGAAGTTTAGGGCGGCAATATTTTCATGCAAAACTGTGCCTTGGCATACAACATTTTAATAGAGTGAATGATGCCTGAGCCAAAGCCAAATGCTTTCAAGCAGTTGAAGAGGTAAAGGTGTTCAACGCGGTCGAAAGCTTTTTCTTGGTCTAGTGTTACAAGACCCATTGTTTCGCTGTTGTTGTTCGCTATGCTTATGAGATCCCTTATGAGGTGTAAGTTTTCGTGGATAGATCTTCCAGGGATGGAACAGCTCTGATGCCTATTTATTATTTCGCTCAGAGCGGGTTTAAGTTTGTTGGCAATGGCTTTGGATATAATTTTGCAGTCGGTGTTTGTGATAGAGATGGGTCTCCAGTTTCCTAGTTTCGTCGCGTCTCCTTTCTTTGGAATGAGTTTAATAACTGATGTTGTCATATTGAGTTGAAAGCCATTGGTATTCGCTTCGACATAAACTCTGTAGAGGATAGGTCCAAGCTGTTCCCAGAAGGACTGATAAAATTCAGTGGTGAGCCCGTCTATGCCAGGAGATTTATCTTTAGGTAAGGAGGTGCAGACAGTTTTCAGATCGTATAACGTGATGGGGAGTTCTGTGTTACTCCTTGTTGTTGGTGAGAGTCTTTTCACATCGGAGAGAATTATATTCGTGGCCTCCATAGATGTTGGGTTGGCTTGGTACAAATTTTTGTAGTACTGCAAGGTATATAAGAGGATTTCGTCATGATTTTCTATGATGTTTCCATTATCTGTTTTAATAGCAGATATAGTGGTGCACTCTTGTTGGCGTTTTTCTAGTGAGAAGAAATACTTTGTGGGGACATCTGCGAAGATAATATGTTTGCGTCGTGCTCTTATTAGTGCTCCTCTTGCAGAGTGCTCTAGGTGTGAGCGTATGGTGGCTTCTAGGGACTGGTATTCCTCAGATTCTGGATGATGCAATTGCTGTTGTTGTTGCAAATTTTTAAGGGCTGAATGCTTATTCAGATTTCTTCGGTGACTATATTTTTGGGTGAATACTCTAACTTTGGATTTAAAAAGTGACCACCAGTTGGAAATTGATTGTGAAATAGGTATATCTCTGATGAGAGTTTCGATATACATTTTAGAGGTTCTGAGATATTTTGTATCCTTTAGTAGGCTGTTGTTAAATATCCAGTATGCTCCTCCTTTGTATCTGGTGTGTCCTGGAATGCAAATGTTAAGAAGGATGGAATCATGGTCTGATGCATGAGATGAATGGTATGTGACTCTCCTGATGTAGGGTATTGTGTGCATCGATGTGTAGTATCTGTCGAGCCGTGCCTGGTATAGGACACTGGTAGGACCACTTTTGGCTCTCCAGGAGAAAACTTTCTCATGTGGGTGCAAGTGTCTGAAGGTGTCAGTCAGCTCGAAGTCATTTATTACATCCTGGAGAAGCTGAGCTAGTCAGTGTCGATGTTCTTGGCATTTCTGTCTGTTCATTGTAGGATCCAGAGTGCAGTTGAAATCCCCTGCCAGTATGATGTGGTCATTGACCTTGCTGAGGTGGTTTTGCACAAACTCCAGTACCTGCACTGCAAGCTGGTCATTTTGTGGGATGTATATGTTAATGATATATATTTTCTTTCCTGTCTGAGTTGTAATGAGTGCATATATTGCACTCCCAGGAAAGGTATCGATTATTTCTACTTTTAGAGCGCTGTTTTGGTGAATTCCAATGCTGACTCCAGATCCATGAAGTTGTATGGCAGGACAGTGGTGCATGGAATATGGCCAGTTCCTCCTGTATTGATATGAAGCTTTGCTGTTGCAATGGAAGTTTGTTTCCTGCAGCATAACTATTTCTGGCAGGTGGGCAAGGACATGCTGCAGGACCAGCCTGTTTCGCAATGGTGTGGCACATCCTCTAGCGTGTAGTGAGAGAAGGTTTATTGAGGTGCTCATTATTTTATGGTTTAGTTTTATTTGGTGCGGTAATCCTCACTTCCTTTACAGATAGTTACGCTGCCGCTGGGATTCAAGCCCGTTTATCAGGTAGTATATCCTTTTCCTGAGATTGGTGGTTTTTCTCCCTCTTTTTCCTGCCAGAATAGTTCTTAATTCTTCCAGCTGGGTGATAAGGCCACTGATGTCAGCGGTGTAGTCGTAGGCTGTCAGCAGTTTTTGTGAAGAGCCTCGAACTTTTTTAAGAAAGCTCTGAAGCTGCTCACTTGTAAGTGGGTCTTTAGTGTGAGGAAGACCTGCATTTCCAGTTTCCTCTTCATCATCTGAGGACTCAAGAAGCTCGATCTCTTCATCCGCCTCTACAGGCTGTTGGGAGGGTCACAGAATGCTTGGAGGCAAAGGTTCCCTGCTGCAGCTGCGCTGGTTTGTCTTTGGCTTTTTTTTCCGTTTTTGTTTCTTGCTCCTCTTCGTTATTTTTATCTTTATCAGAGTTAGTTAGTTGTCTGTGTTCCATTTCCTTTTCTCTAGGATTGCTTTTAATCGATATTGGTAGAGGTTCTTCCGAAATTTAGTTTCGTTAGTGCTACCACTTGATTTTGTCTCCTCGGTACTCGACTGAGAGCTGTTTCCTTGAGATCTTTGTTGTTTGTTAGGGATGCTCTGTTTTTTGGGGTTGGCTGCTTGCTGCTTCTGATTCTCTGATCTGCTAGGGTTGGTAGTATTGTTAACCGGTTTCTCCTTTCTGGGTATATACGGGCATAACTTCCTTACATGGCCTTCTGCGTGGCAGTAAAAGCACTGAGCAGCAACAGTAATATAAAAGGTGTAGGGTACTCCGTCTATTTCTGTGTTGATTATTTTGGGTATGGAGCCGATTGTATTGTCGCCAAAGTGCATTAGAGCCCTGTCTTCTAAAGCTCTTGATGTGAGCGAATTCAGGCCTAGTTGTAGAGGCGCGTAGCGTTCGGATTTTTCCTGTCACTGCGCCGTATTTTGATAGTAATCCGCGAAGCATTTGGTGGCTTATTTCCGGTGGGACATTTGACACTGTTACTTTTGTGGGAGCAAGTGCGATTGGTGAGACATTCACGTGGCATGCTCCGATGTCTATTTCCTTTTCAATTAATATCTCAGACCAAGATGCGTTGTTAAAGTACATTTGTACGGTTCCGGCAACTCTTGAAATGTGAGTTATATTTTTAGGGGGAACATGTTCAGCTACTGCGTCTAGATACTTTTCCAGTGAGGTATTTTCGATTGCGAAAATTACAACTCCGTTGTCTCGGGAAACGCGGTTGGCTAGGTGAATGTTTGTACGCGCGGTGGTCGTTGTTGCAGTAGTATTAATTCGCGCAGAGCTATTAGCTACAATGTTGGCATTAGAGACAGAGAGTACTGACCTTTGTCCGTTGTTGTCCGGGGGGCTTAGACTGATGTCTTTTCCTTCTCTGGGGCTGTGGCTGGCGTCTTTTCCTTGATCGGAATTCTTCGACCTTTGACCGATTCCTGCTGAGCTCGGGCGTGGACCGGCTGCTGCTGGTGGTGATATGCTGTGGTCATTGCTTCGGGCGAATAAGGGGAAACGCAAGCTATCACAATTTCCCGGTACTCGAAGGCATACCGTTGTAACAATAAGCACACGAACAAAGAAGATTTTAAAATTTAAAATAACTTTTCCTAGCTTCACAAGTTTAGAAAACTAATTTTTTAACGCGATAGATTAGGTGCTTACGATTATGTAGGTATAAATCTTGAAGTTGATTGACGTATTCGACCGCACAAAATACAACTTTAGGCAGGAGCGACCTTGGACACGTCTGCACACTTCCGCGTCGC
The DNA here is from genome assembly GCF_054136105.1 of Typopeltis vanoorti. Classification (NCBI taxonomy): domain Eukaryota; kingdom Metazoa; phylum Arthropoda; class Arachnida; order Uropygi; family Thelyphonidae; genus Typopeltis; species Typopeltis vanoorti. Next base: position 137,364,391 of record NC_143551.1, on the reverse strand, counting down.
GACAGATAGATAGATAGATAGATAGATATTTTTTTATTTTTTATTTTATTTAACTTGTTAAAATAAACATTACACGATAGTAAATAACAAGGACTATTTACATATTACATAAGTTTTTAAGTATATATTTCAGAGAAGAAACTTTTTTTTTCCCGGGTGTACAATACAGAATGCAACAAATGAATTAAAAAATTTACAGTTCAGTTTCAGTCTGAGTTATCTTTCAGATGAAGCACATTGTCGTAGTCAATCCAGAAGATGGTACCAGTCGGATTCCATGCCTCTATGAATTTCGCGACAGTTCTTGTTTCTTTGAAGTGCTCAAGTTCCAATATCAGCCTGCTTTTTAGTTTCCGACGGAGGATATACATGAGGGTTTGTGCAGCTTCAGTGATGGATGGGTGCTGGTTACTTCTTGTCTGTTTTAGGTAGAAGCTGTAGATGACGGCCTTAGCGCAGATGAAGAATGAGGAATGACTTGCATAATATACTGTGAACAATGGTTCAAAGGGCAAGGGCACGCCAACAGAAGGAGAGGTGGCCTCTGGCAGTCCCGTGCTCAAGGCACGTGGCGGAGCGTGGTCAGAAGAAAAATTTCTTCTGAAGAAAATCGGAAACAAAACGTATGAAGCGAGACCCACTTGGGTGAAGTGCAGCGCATTGGGTGAGTTACGAAGGTTACAGTGATTACTGGTAGGGGAGATAGAAATAAAAGGGTTAGGGAACCCCCCCCCCCTCTCTCTCTCTCTCTCTCGTAAATTTTTTCTTTCCTGGGCTGGTGGTCGGAGGTCGTCTGGCAGATAGAAAGTTGCACGGAGGAGCGGCACTGTCCCAAAGTGCTCGAACTAGGAACAGCCCCAAGCTATGTAAAGAGTCCGATGAGCGATAGCAGGAAATGCCGTCCAAGTGCTGGCGATGTTACGAGCTCCTGATCGTATGATGAAGGAGTACATCCCAGCTCGTGTATCCGCAGTCCTTGGAAAGACTCAGCGTCTAGGTAGCAGACATCATAAAGGAGAAATTGCCCAATGCGACAGTTATGCCTGGAACAAGTCAGTCATGCCAGAATCGTGTGAAATCACAGAATGATGGGAGAATCCAAGGTACCTCATCGTCTAAGTGAACAAGAAGGAAGATCGATCCATGGAAGGCAGTCCAAATTGAAGGAACGAGTATAAAAAGCCTTAGTGTATGGTAACGTTAAAATTTCCTTTGTCTATGCTGTGTGTGACTTACTATGGTGTTAAGTGAAATTAAGAGGCATTAAGGATCGAGGACTTTGATTTATTTAGAGCAGGACTATAGCATGTTAACATCAGAAAGTAGAGTGAGTTAGCTCACATACAGGTTAATTTAATGTGTATGCTTTAGAGAAAGCTGAGATGAATTAGTCTGAGTAACGAGATATATAATGAATGTTTAATGAAAAAATATCACTCTAGAATAATCACATTTGTGAATGACTTATTAGGAATGCTGTTTTTGATACTCTTGTTGCATTAAGGATACATGCAATCTTATCTGATTAGTATTGGAATTTAGTATGAATGTTAATTATATTGTAAATGTGTTAATATGCTTAATAAACCTTTGCTATTTTTAAACCTAAGTGTCTGAATTCTAGAATCCGATGCACCACTTGTAAAAGGTTCGAATCTGAGCAGGGAAGAATAAGTTGCTTTGTGGGTGGCGACTGCAAATCAATAGTCACTTGTGTACGTCTTGAATTCATTTCTTGGTTAAGATAACTTTACTTAATCTAACTGTTTTAGGTGGCGCAGGAAAAAAAAATATTCCTAGAGCTCTATGAGAAGATAAATTTCAAGAACTTTGCCACTTAGCTTTTGACTCGCTCCTGTGGCAATTCCTTTGTGTCTTGGAGGTACCACGTGACTCCTTAGGGAAGATCGGAAGTATAGAGCACAAAATGTACAGTTTAAGAGATTGGGACACAACAATGCGGTTATAAAATTTTTTGTAAAAGAAGGTTTAACGCCCAAAGAAATTAATTCGAAGTTCATAAAAGTTTATGGGCACTCTTCAACTTCGTTTTCGACAATTAAGAAATGGGCTGCACAGTTTATACGTGGCAGTAGCAGCCTTGAAGATGATCCACGTGAAGGACGTCCAAAAAGTGTAACAACACAAGAAAACATTGATCGAGTGCATGGTATAGCATTGGATGACTGGCAAGTCAAGTGTGAAATTTCTGAGGCTATAGGCATTTCAGAAAACTGTAGGATATATTTGGCATGAAGAATTGCAAATGAAAAAGCTTTGTACAAGATGGATGCAGTGTTTACTCACAGCAGATCCAAAATGCACTCGCATGAAAATCTCTGTACAGTGCTTGGAGCGTTTTAACAAGAATAAAACTGATTTTGTGCATCCATTTATCACTATGGATGAGACTTGGATTTAATAGTACACACCAGAATCCAAACAGCAGTCAGAATAGTGGACAAAAACTTCTTTGTTCAGCGTCAAAGAAGACAAAGTCGGTTCCATCAGCAGGAAGATAATGGCATCGGTGTTTTAGGATGCTAAAGGCATTTTGTTTATTAATTATCTTGAAAAGGGTAAAACAATAACCGGGGAATATTATTCCTATCTTTTAACCAGACTAAATAAAAACATTCGTGAGCAAAGACCCGGTTTGCAGAAGAAAAAAATAATCTTTCATCAGGACAATGCACCGTCCCACAAAGGTGTTTTGGCAATGGGAAAATTAAGGGATCTGCGCTGTGAATTGTTGGAACATCCACCTTATTCCTCAGATTTGGCTCCCTCTGACTTCTGTCTCTTCCCAAAACTAAAACTCTTCCTCACTGGTCAGCTTTTTTCTTTGAATCAAGAGGTAATTGCAGCTGTAGAGGGGTATTTTGTAGAGGGGTATTTCTGAGAACCACTACAGGAACAGGATAATGGTACTGGAGCATAGCTGGAATAAATATATTGGTCTTAAGGGAAATTATGTTGAAAAATAAAAATAATTTTGAAATTATAAATTCGTTTTTTCATTGCTAGGCCGAGAACCATTCAGACCACCCCCGTATAAGTTGAGTGAGACGATGAAATAAGAAAAAAAACGCAGAAGGAAAGGGATTGGACACGTCCTGAAAATGAACAACAGAGATATTCCTAGAGTGGCTTTGACATGGATCTCTCAATTAAAACCAAAAAGTCAGAAGGCCTAAATTAACTTGGCAGAGAATGACAGAAAAGGAAAGAAGAATGTCTGGTTGCAGAGCTGGTGAGAATCTGAACATGTGGATCAGAACAGAGGTATCTGGAAGTGACGGATCTCGGCGTTATGTGCCATGAATCATGAAGAAGATAAGTAAATATGATGAGTGATGGGGATAGTTGGCTGCATGAGAAGAACAAAGAGAAATGGAAAAGGGTAACTTGTTTGGTAAAGGTAGGAAAAGTGCATGAGAAGCAATTCGCTAGTAAGGGAAAAATAATGCCATGAAGTTTTTTCAATATGTGGCGATTAAAAGAAAGATTGATTTTAGAAGGATGATACCGGCTTTTGAAAATATTGGTATGATATCCACTGAGGAGGATATGACAGATGTGTTAAATGAGAAATATATAAAGGTATTTCATCTTTGTGAAAGTAACATCATGAAGAACTTGAAAACATTGGGGAGGAAAATGAGCAGCAGCAGCAGTTAAAAAGAAATTGAGTAAACCTGATGTTAGACATTGGACTTGATGATATATCACCGAAGTCTTGAGAGAATATTAAAATTAATTAATAACAGCATCAATTTACCTCTTTGGTATGAATCTTAGATTTGCCACGATCGAAAGTAGTCTAAATAGAATAAAATTTTTCACTTCATAAAGAGAATAATAAGACTTTGGCTTCGAATTACAGGCAATTTGTTTGTCTACAGTCATGGTAAAGGTGTTAGAGACGCTGGTGAGGACCAGAACACACCAGTGAATTGAGGGACAACGTTATCTTTGATGGAGAGCATGGATTTGCTACAAGGGGACAGATAGAATGGACAAAGAGAATGCAACATAGCAGTATCTTTATATTTCACAAAAGACTGATATATTGCCACATGACAAGCTGGTAATTAAACTGTTAACAGATGGGATCGAAAGTACGTTAGTGTACTTTCGATCCCATCTGAAATGATGACTAAAATGAGATTAGCTGTCTGATCGGCATTAGCAAGTTGTGTTGCTAATGCCTATCAAACATTAACAACTTGTGTTTTAGGGAGAATATCCCTGAAGAGAGAGATCCTTAGTGGTATATGCCCCAAGGATCTATTTTGGGGTAATTGGTATTTATTTGTAGGCAAATGATATTGAAAACACCTTGAATGGTGATATACTATTGTTTGCAGAGGGATAAGGACCTGAAAATTTTGAGATGTTTTGCTAAAATTACGAGGACAGTACAGGGCATTATGGTAATAATGTATGGAACCTGACATGTAGGCGTGAGGATGTTTTGATTCCATTGTATAAGGATTGGATTAGATTAGACCTCATATAGATGCACATGTGCATAAATGTGCACAGATTTGGTAACCTGTTTTTTAAAAGGATGAAGAGGTGTTCGAAAGCGTTCAAGACGGTTGAATAGGGTCGTGGTGGACGCCTCTGGTATTTAGTGTATGAAGAAAAATTGAAGAAATGCAAACTGCTGTGTCTACTGGATAGAAGGATGAGGAGAGATTTGCCCAAGAAATATAACTTGGTGAGGTGTTATTACCGGTTCAATGAGGATTAAATTATCCATACAATGGATGGAGACTGAGGAAGAGAAGAAGAGGCCATCCCTTGAAGCTATATAAGGATGTGTGAGCAAAAAGGTTGGGAGTCGATTTTTTTCATGGAGAGTTGTCGGTGGTTGGAATGCATTGTCTGGAAGTGGAGTGAGTGTGAGGACAGTGAATGCATTCAAATCACAGTATTATCAGCTGTGTGTGATTAATAATCTCTCGTGATGAGTTGTTGATTTCATGGAGGTCCGACAATAATAAGAGAAATACACTATAAGCGAGTAGGCAAGGCCATTCAACCTTCTCTAGCTTTTGGAGACGAGTGGGTAGTTCAATCTCTGCTGGTAGCCAATCAGAGATAGTGGGCCCATGACTATCACTAATTATAACAGCCCCCGCTGAAGAGACGAGTAAAGAAGTGCTTCCATGTCTTGGTAGCTAATCCTTACAGGATATGTTACTGTCTAAAATAATATCAGGTAAACGGTCGATTTTCTTGAGTTTACAACACGAAAAACCCGGGTTTCTGGGAAAAAAACTCGCTTGCTTGTACAAGAGATCGACTAACTCTGAAATCGGTCGAAAAAAGGCTTAGGAAAAGTTCTTCCAGTCAGTGACTAGACTTAAACTGAAGTCTATCTTCAGACGGCTTAACGCAGAGGACGCAAGCGCCATTTCCACTGAGCTACAATCCTTTCAGGGATTTAAGTTCAATGGCCTGTTTCACTTTCGTTCTATTTTTTTTTTGTCTTCCCTGAATTCTATCTCCTCCAAATGGGTGATATCAGAGTATCTTCTTTGGATAATCTTGAACTGTCCACTCTTTCAATATGCTCAATTCACTCTTTTCATCATTTGTGTAGGTTTAAGAATGCTGAATTTATTTTTACTTCTTTATGTAATTCTATACTTCTTTTATGTTTGTCCCAGAGAGTACAGCTTGCTGTTCTTCTTAAAAATTTCTTTCTCCAGTTTCTATTATTTTTTCTTCTAGACTTTACGTGGTCCATAATTCACCTCCATACAGGACAGGTCGTGCCGAAATTTTATAAACTCTAATTCTTTTATGCTTTTGGAATGTGGTTAGGTTTGAAAATATTAATAATCATCCTTGTAATTGTTAGGAAGTTCGAAATATAATATCAATGTCAGTTTGTTTCGTAATGATACAGCATATCCAAGGTGTTTGAACAACTTAATTTGTTCTAAAATTTTAATTTTAATTATGATCTTACTACTAATCTCTAAGTGATCCTTTAAAACCACGATTCTTGTTTTGTCTGTTGATATTTGCATTCAAAATTCTTATCAACAAATTCTTATGTTTATATTATCTGTTCATTTGCCACAAAAAGGTATTAAGTATTGTTCCACGATCCAGTTTAAATTATTATTTTATATTTTTCTTCAATTTCTTTACTATTTCATCCATACAGCTAATTAATAAGAGTGTTGAGATTGGACATCCTTGACGTACTCCTCTGTTTACTGATTTCCATTCTGTAACGTTTTTCATTGGTTCCTACACTATTTGGCTGTTTTGATTCATATTAATTATTGCTTCAAGAAATTGATTTACAATGTTTAGATTCTACCGTATAGTTCAGAATTTGTCCAGATGTTAATGTAATAGCAGGATCAATGCATTATCGACCTTTTCGTAAGCAATTTTGTTCTTCACAAGGCTTGTTTCTACATATTATTTAAATTTTGAGGTTAATATTTGTAAATATAACTTGTAAGCAGTATTTCGAAGACTTATTCCTTTGTAATTTTCACAGGTACACTTATAGAATTTTGAGATATTATAATTATATTAAAAATAATAATTATTATTATTATTAATATTATATGGGGACTTCCACGCAGTCTGAAGACTCATGGCTGGAGACCCAATCAATCCATTCTGGAAACCCATTCCACTGATTCACAACTCTCCAAGTAAAAAATTTAGTCCTCACACCCTTACTAACTACAACTTTATTCAAATTTAGGGATGATCCCTTCTTCAGGTCCTTCTAGCCAACTGCTGAAACATTTCTCCTGCATCTGTCCTATAAAACCCTTCAAGCAAATAAAATGCATCTATCATATCCACTGTTTTTCTCCAATCAACCAACTTCTGCATTCCACACACACCCTCAATCTATTCTCATATGAAAAATTTCAAAGGCTACTCAACTTATTGGTCACTCCCCCCTCTGAATCCACTCCACTGATTCCTCATTCTCAAGAAACCAGATTCGAGCGCAGTAATCCAGATGTTGGCATATCAATGTCTTATAAAATGGAATAACAACTTCCTGATCTCTACTTGTTAATCTGTTCTTCAATAGCCAAATAATCTTATGGACTACCTCAGTAACTTTAACAATATGTCTCCAAACTTTAATTCTCTCTACTACACCCCTAAACTTCTAGCTTCGCCGATTTCCTGGACAACAGAGCATCAATGTGATTCACGGTTTATCATCTATTTATTCCAAGATAATAATATTACATTTCTCTACATTAAATTGACACCCATTATTTTTTGAGAATACTGAAAACCTATTGAAATCATGCTGCAATTTGTTCCGTATCATCAGCTGATGATGCGAAACAACTGAATATTTCGTTTTAGGTTATTTCCTATATCATCTGTGCAAATTAAACAGCAATGTTTACAGTACTGAACCTTGCTGCACACCACTAATCACCTGTTTTCTCCTCGTTTCTACCCCTCCATATACTGCTTTTTAATATCTGTCCAGCTGTCGCCCTCTTATCCATTTAACCAGTATCATTTCCATCCACATTCGTCTAATTTGCGTCACAGAGTTCCATATGGTATGCTCTCCAGTGCCTTTGTAAAATACTTCAAAATCATTGTGTAACATTTCCTTTATCCAACTCAGCTATTTTATCAATTATAAAAAGTTAGTAAATTACTAAGGCATGATTAAATCTATTATTTTTATTAATAATAATAAAAATAATAAGCTAACGCCTTTTTATTCTCGTACAAGGAGCAGTTGAGGCCCTTAAATCCTACCTAGCTTTTGGAGACTGAGTTTTCAGTTCAGTCTCCATCGGTAGCCAATCAGAGATAGCTTGCCCCTGTCTATCACTAATTATAGGCAGCTACCGATGAAGAGACTGGCAAACAAGTGCTGCCATCTCTTGGTACTAATCCTAACAGGATATGTTACTATCTGAAATAATGTGGGTTCTAGGGTCGATTTTCTTGAGTTTACGGGATGAAACACCTGAGTTTCTGGGAGTAAAAACTCGCTTGCCAGTTCTAGAGATCGACTAACTCGGGAACCGGTCGAAGAAACGCTTAGAAAATGTTCCTCCAGTTGGCGACTAGACTCTAACTTATAAGTCTACCTTCGTGCGACTGGCCCTCTTATAATATCATATTTTTATCTACCAATTCTTGAGTTGGACCAATTTTTCTAGTACCCTTACCACTATCCCCTGAGATACTAAACAGTATCTCAGGGGTAGTGGTAAGAGTAAAATCTGTCTTATACAAGGGGATTATATTGCGATCTTTCCACTCCCTTGGAACTCTACCAGAGCGAAGACAAACTATAGAGCCCAGTCAAAAGCATTGACTGTGCTCTTTAAGTGCGCATTCTCGCAAAACTCTAGCTGATGTCCCATCTATTCCCATAGGTGCAAGCTGTATTTACATTGAGATTCTGCAATATGCCAAGAAACTCCGATTCATCCATCTCTGTTCACCACATTATTTCTGTCACTTAGGTTAAAGCAGTAACTTCACTAGGATGATATATCCTTGCAAATAGTCATTCAGATACTGAACTCCACGTAACCTATCACCTTGTGACTATCATCACTCATTAAGATTAATCTTCCATATTTATTATTCCGCTTACTTGCCACATAAAGAAATAACTTTTTGAGATTTATTTCTTTTGGCCTGCTTGGCTATATTTTTCTCATAATCTGATTTTGTCTTCCTTGCCATGCTGGTCCTTTCTTGCCTGAGCCTTGTACTGTTCGTGAGTGTGCTGGTCACCTTTCTCTTTATATACCCTCCACAGCATTTTCTTCTGCAGCTCATGCTTAATGATATTACTCATCCATCTAACTCCTACCTGATTAACCCTAGGTATATAATTTAATACTGCTTCCTCTAGATGACCCTTAACTATATCCCATGGACTGCTAAATCCTTACCCTGCAGTGTAAGGATTGACACAGATCTAAGTTTCTTTATAAGCGTGTTATAATTTCCTGCCTTATAGTCCCACATCTGCCCCCATCTTGAGAGAATATTCCTCATGTTTTACAATCTTCCAAATCAAGACTGAATGAATTTCACCAATCGGCGGCAATGTGGTCACTTTGCTTATGATTAGATCTTCTGACCCTATTACCAGGTCCAATACTCTCCCACTGCTAATCTCCTCCAACAAACGCTGCTTTAAGTAATTATTTCTTAGTAGATGTAAAAATTCTATTTCCTTCATGCTATGTGATCTTTCATCCTTTCAGTCTATATTTTCATAGTTGAAGTCCTTCATAATAATCACTCGGGCTGCACTTATTGTTCTAATTTGGCAATGCATGTCTTCCAAATCTGCTCTAAAATTTCCGTGGCTTATAGGAACAACCAACTATATATTTTATATTACCGGCCTTAATCTCACACCAGATTGTTTCAAATGAACAGCCACCCTTCCAACTCTCTGCTATTCTTTTTGACTACAATTCATCGGCTATCATAAGCAATTCTATTTTCCCTTAAAATACTAAATCATTCATATTCTTTCCATGTAACTACGTCATCTGCTGTTATCCAAGTCTCATTACTGCCTATAACTTTTGGTGAGGTTGCACTAACCAATGCCAAAACTGCTCCCTGTTGTTCCTGATATTTCTGGCATTAGTATACAGAATCTGGGACATCCGTTTATTTTCGAACCCACATTTACTTTCTAAACTGAATACCCTATTCAAGATTTTTGCTTGTGGGACTAGATTTTACACTTGGTCATTCTCACACTCTTTCACCTAGTTGGGTGCCTTCACACAATCTCATTTGTTTCCACTATGATTGCTTAGGTTTTCCTGAGTTTGCGCTTCAGCATGCTCGGTGAACAAAGTTCTCTCGAATAACCTATCACCAAAACCATTTAGATGTAATCCCCATCATTCTACTAATTCTTCTTTCTGTCCTACAGAGATCAACAAAATTTATATCATTCCTTCTGCACAATCTAGTCTCTTTGGCTACCAAAGCCAGTTCGCATCTATCATCGTGGTGGGAGACTTAAAATATTACTTACAATGTTAACGTGACAATTTTCTTATTACAACTTTCTAGAATTTTTCTATGCTGCTGATATCGTTAGATAATTTTAAAAGTCGTTTTTCCGTCATTTTCCCTCGCTACCACACATCCGAATCTGAACCTTATTGAGAATATATGGAACATGTTAGAAAAACAGATCCAGGATTAAAATCCTGTTCCTTGAAATTTGTGCCAGTGAAAGGACTGTCTTGTGAACTCCTGGTATGTTGTAGACATAGATATAATCCAACACCTTGTGGCATTTATGCCAAACCTCATGTGCTGTAATTTCTGTTCAGTGCCGGAATGTTTAGAATATACAAGGGAAGATCCCATTCCTAATGCTATTCTTGAGTAAAGCCAGCAAACACTCCTGAGAAACAATTCAAAAAAATCAACTGAGGTGCATGGAACAACAGCTTAGACATCTTCCTTATACTCGTATGTCCAGTATTCTCTCTCTCTCTCTGCAGGCCAAAACTGATTGACATAGAGGAAGATGAAGAGCAAGGAAGTGGTTTTGGCAATAGATAAGTAAACGTCATTGAAGAAGAGGCTTATGAATCATCTGACATTTACCATTTGGCACAAAACAGACCATCCCAGCTGACTTTCATCTAATAGTGTTTCACTCCGTGAGTTTTTGTTATAGGAATAATTGTGTATATCATTATCATTAGTTTCCTGATATGAACTCTAAAGAAGTATTCAGGTTACTACGACAGCACTACATGATTAAGTTTATATCATTATTATTCTCCTATCAACAATTTCCATCCAAATTAGTCTTTTTCTTGTCAGAATTCAAATATGGTTATATATAATATTTCATGCATCTAGAGCACATCTGAATGAATCAATACACCTAGCCTTAGTCTTCCTCTGTGTCTCTTTCCGTTCATCTTGGCATCAAGCACCCGTTTTTCCTAACTTTTCCTCACCCTTTCTATTTAAGTGATCCTACCACATTAAATTAGCTTTCCTGACATACATATTCTTGAGTGTTAACAGTGCAAGTTCCTTTTTAATATCTTCATTTTTGATGTGATTCTGCCATCAGTTCACTCTAATTTTTCTCAGAACCTTCATATCTGTGGCCTATAATTTTTGATCGAGTGCTATATTTCTAACCTCCCTTTCAGATCCATAACTTATAACTGGCTTGAACACTGTCTTGTATACTGCTAATTTGATGTTTTGACTCATTTCTGTCTTATTCCATATACATTTATTCATCTGGCTACCCACTATACAAGTTTCGTTTATCCTGTTGTTCTGTTAAATTTCTTGATTTAACTTGCCATCTGGAGCCTGTGTAGCTCAGTGCAAGTGGTGTTTACACTCCTAAGCACTATACCGCCCGAAGAAAGAGCGTCACGAGTTCGATTCTAGTTGCAGAGTAACTTTTTCTAAGCTTTTTTCGACCGGTTCTCGAGTTAGTCGATCTCTGGCACGGGCATGCTGGTTTTTTCTCCCAGAAACTCGGAGTTTTCGTCGCGTAAACTCAAGAAAAAGAGCCCACAATATTTTCATACATTAAAAATATTGTGTTACGGTCAGGTACCACAAGATGACGAAACTTGTTAGCCATCTCTTCACTGAGTGCCACTTAAATGTAACTGGTCTTGAGAGAAAAAAAAATGCCATCCTTTCACTAAGGGAAGGTGCTAATGTGCAGATGAGGAGTGGCATTTTTGCATGAAACATAGTGGACTGTGTTGTTGGAGGTAGTGGTGAATGTGTATTAATACTGATTTGTTTAAAATAAAAGTATGATCGCGAAATTGATGGTTAGAGCAAACCTCTCAAACTGAATCGTGTGTTCTCTGAATTATTTTGCCTACTTCTTGAGAAGTAGGTATTTTCAAAAAAAAAAAACACCAGCTAACACCTTTTTATTCCCGTATATAGGGAGCAGGCGAGGTCATTTAGCCCTATCTAACCTTTGGAGACTGAGTGGGCAGTTCAATCTCCACTGGTACCCAATCAGAGATAGCTGGCCAAGGCTATCACTATTGTGTTCTCTTTTTTCACTTGTGGTATACTACTTGCCACTGATGCTAATAACATTCCTTCACTCAAGTGCGGCACACAATGAAGAGAGAGACAGCTCAACAAGTGTTAGTGACCATACCATCTCGTGGTCCCTAACACTCGTATTTAATATCTGAAATAATGTGGATTCTACGGTCGATTTTCTTGAGTTTACGGGACGAAAAACCCGAGTTTCCGGGAGAAAAAACCCGCTTGCCCGGGTCAGAGATCGACTAACTCGTGAACTGGTCGAAAAAAGGTTAGAAAAATTTCTTCTAGTCGCCGACTAGATTCGAAACCAAGAAGTCTTCCTTCGTGCGGTCAAGCGCTGTGGTGTGCCAACGCCACGTCCACTGAGCTACACAGGCTCTTTTTATTTTCATCCTCTTTTAAATTGTTTGATCCCAAAGACGAACTCTTTTTTTTTTTTGAAAAATTTCAAATTTTCTCAGAAATTATATTGCTTTTCGTATATTATGGAGGTCATTTTGTATGTAGACTTTATAATCGAATTGTTCTGGATTAAAAATACAGCTGTGATATTTCTCTTTGTTATTATAGTGGCGCATTTTCGCCTATTGACGTCTTTTGCAGCCATTATGTGGCTATGTCTGCACTGCTGTGTCAGTTTGGCTGTCATAGTTTCATAATAAATCGAATTTATATTTATTGCAGAATATCACGTATTGTTACACGTGCATGATAAAAATGGGTTTCGGCTGAGTTTTAGTATACGGTTTTAATTATGGAGAGTTAAAATAAATGCCTTTTTAGTGGACGTTTTCGAGATGCCCTTCTATAATAGATTTTGTATTCATATGCATATTAAAAATTCACATTATTCACATCGTCTTCGAATGGCATGTAAGCTGAATGACGTTATTGGCCTAATATAACTTTACAAACAAGGTAAATGATCGATAATTATTTATCTTTTTATTTTTTAACACTAGAAACGCTTGAAATAAGTTCCATCTTCTGTCCATAAATGTATTGTGCAGCCAGTAACAAAAATATATCTAAACATTCCATTTAGATAATATTAATGTTTTTTGTCAACCCAGCCGTGCATTGTGTTATATATCGTTAGTCTTAATTATTGACATGGAGAATATGTTTTGACCTCATCTGACTATCTTTTGACACAAATTGCTGAACTTCTGTTGACTGTATACGAACGAGTCAATCATGTATTTTTAATTTAAATTATCATCTGGTTTTCAAAGGGAATACATGATATATTAAAAAAAAAACCCTTATAACAGTGTTGAATACAGTGCATTTCTGAGCAGTGAATAGAGGAATTAAACGTATTCGTAGGTCAGTTTTTTTTTTTTTTTTCATGGAATACTCTCCGAGCTCTGATAAAGATTTATGTAATGACTAGAGCAAGAATGATTTGTTAATTAAAAATAATTAAGAAATTGCCTTTTAAAGAAAAGGCCTTCACACGTTGATGCTACAAATTATTAACATTTTGTACCCAGTAGCATGTTTTTTAAGTAGTATTTTAAAAATGCTGTTTTAAGGATTGATAATCAGATGTTTTCTTTCAGTGAAAAGGAGTAATGAAAGTTACATATTCAATTTAAAAAGTCATATTGGAAAAACGGAAGGCTTGAATAATGCTTAGTCTTTTGATGGAGAATATATGAATGCAAACTGACTAGACATATAATTTATGATTACATTTTATTTCTCTGTTCATTGGACATCCGCTGCTGTATGGTCACTGATACTTGATGTTCCACACCAGTCCTCACCATATAGTCCTGGTGTATGCTTTTCTGGAGGTTTCAACTCTGAAGATCAGTTACTTCACATACACACATCATCCATCTCATTCTGCCCCTTTCTCTTTTTCCAGGAATTTCACCTTCTTACTGTTCTGAGAAGACTTCCTTATATCCTTTCAGTGTTTCCAAAATATTTTAACTTTCATTTGTCAATATCCTTAAGGAGCCTTAAAGTTCGGACACCCATTCATCTGTACATAATGTTGGAGGTTTAATGGATTTTTTACAACACTCAGAAAGGATTAAAAAGAATTCATCTGTACACATTTCAGTATATGATATCCTCAGCAGCCTTCTGTAACACCGCATCTCAAAAGCAGCTATCCTTTTCTTATCTGACTTCTTTAGGTTCCAAGTCTCACATTCATAAGTTGCTGTTGGAAAAACAACTGCATCTAAAATCCTCAACTTTGTTCCCATGGTGATAGATCCATCCTTCCAGATTTTAGACAAGTATGACTGTTTTTTTTTTTTCTTTTGTCTATGTAATTCCAGCTCACTAAAGATTGTTAATGTATATTATGTTAGTACTGCAGTTAGATTAAGATTTTTCTTTTTTTTACTTTTTAATATATATATAGATAGAGAGAGTGTTTGTGTTACTCAATGTGTAAACTCTGTGTTAAAGACCAAATATTGAACTTTTTCAAGCCATTACTAGTGTCGGTCTATGTTTGGATTTTTATTTATTTATTATTATTATTTTTTATAAATATCATCTATACATGTTGTGCTCTCACAAAATTCTGTTAATGTACTGTAAATCATCACTGTATTTCTGTATATTTTCTTCACCATCATCATGCTAAAACAGAAATTGAATCTACGTGCTGTTCTTCTTTAGTGTATATTGATGCATCAGCAGAGCTACCATGTTCATATAGATAATTTAACAAGACATCAGATTAGTAAAGATTAAATACTAAATATCTTCCTTAAATAGCATTGAAATTTCAGTCCGGTTTCATGTTGTTATTCTGGGTGCCCGAATGGATAGCATATCTACTTTGTAACATATAACATGCGAGTTCAAAGATTTTTGTGTCATAGGTATTTGTGAAAGGCTTTAGATGAATTTTATTGCCTAGTGTGCAACCATCATAATTATGAATATGTGGCATGAATTAGACCATATTTGGTTTCCCGAGCAAGGTTCATATATTATCTGACCTTAGTCAACCAATGATTCCAGTGTGCTTGATAGATTTAACCACCCATTGGTGGAATTGCCATAAAGTTTGATTTGCTTACATATTCCGCACTGAGCTAGTTAAATAAGATATTGCAGATGCTTTTTGACATTTTCATCCATAATATCAGTATTTGCAAGGTGTTTTTGAGAAGATACTTCAGCTTTAAACATACTTTTATATTGAAATATGTGACTTACCATTTCCCCTATATTTCTTAATTCAATACACCTTGGAAAACAAAAGACAAGTGAGAAATATCTTTGAGTATCATCATTATCTAAAAACCACCTACAATCATCTTTGAAAAGTTTTTCAAAGATGATTGTAGGTGGTTGTTTATTGCTTATTCAGTTCCTCGGTAGTATGAGATTTGTTTCTATAAAGAACTGCCCTTTAGAATGCTTTGTGAATAAAAATAAAAATTACATGACCAAGATCTGCAGAACACGGTATCTAGTACGTACCAGTGATATCCATAGCAAGCAGAAATCTGTATAGCTGAAATTGTGTAAATATTTATCAAGAGAATGAAGCACTGTATTTGCAGTATATGACTATCTTACCGGAAAAATGTTTTCTTGAAATTAACTGAAAACTGTTGAAAAATGGAAGAAATTGCACTTTGAGGATATGGAGAATTCACAGTATCATAGAGAAATATTGGTTCAGTAACTATGCTGTGCTATACATTTTTGGGGTTATTGACTTTTCTATACCATGCATGTGGATGTTCTATTTAATTTGTTCAGATGAAAATGTGACTTAATCATTAAACCAATATGGATTATAGAATTATAGAAATTAACTATTAATATCTCAGAAAAATATAATAAAAGTAGATTTACGTGGTGATACAAGCAATTGCCAAATCTGAATTTTATTCAAGAAACCTTTTTTCATCACAAATCTTTATGTTGATCTTAAACCTGGATGTACGAGGGTTGTCTGAAAAGTTCTCAACCTAACAAGGAAAAAATGAATTTATAATTTCAAAATTATTTTTATTTTTCTACATAATGTCCCTTAAAACTAATACATTTATTCCAGCGATACTCCAGCACCATTATCCCCTCCCTGTAGTGATTCTCAGATCTGCAAAATACCCCTCTACAGCTGCAATCACCTCTTGATTTGAAGAAAAATGCTGACCAGCGAGGAAGAGTTTTAGTTTTGGGTAGAGATAGAAGTCAGAGGGAGCCAAATCTGGGGAATAGGGTGGATGTTCCAACAATTCATAGTGGAGATCCCTTAATTTTCCCATTGCAAAAACACCTTTGTGGGCAGGTGCATTGTCCTGATGAAGATGATTTTTTTCTTCTGCAAACCGGGTCTTTGCTCAAGTATTATTTTGTTTAGTCTGTTTAAAAGATTGGAATAATATTCTCCGGTTATTGTTTTACCCTTTTCAAAATAATTAATAAACAAAATGCCTTTAGCATCCTAAAATACCGATGCAATGATTTTTTTTGCTGATGCTTTGGCACTGAACAACCAGTTTTTGTCCACTGTTTTGACTGCTGTTTGGATTCTGGTATGTGGTGGTGAATCCAAGTCTCATCCATAGTAATAAATCTATGCACAAAATCAGTTTTATTCTTGTTAAAATGCTCTAAACACTGTTCAGAGATTTTCATGCCAGTGCATTTTTGATTTGCTGTGAGCAAGCATGGCATCCATCTTGCACAAAGCTTTTTCATTTGCAATTCTTCATGCAAAATATATTCTACACATTCTTTTGAAATGCCTGTAGGCTCAGCAATTTCACGCACTTTGATTTATCAGTCATCCAATACCATATCATGCACTTGATCAATGATTTCTGGTGTTGTTACACTTTTTGGACATCCTTCACGTGGATCATCTTCAAGGCCGGTATGGCCACGTTTAAACTCCGCAGCCCATTTTCTAATTGTTGAAAACGAAGGTGAAGAGTGCCCATAAACTTTTATGAACTTCGAATGAATTTCTTTTACAAAGAATTTTATAACCGCATGATACTCAATTTTATCCATTTCAAGGGATATAGACAACACTTTTGCTTCAGACAGCTATATAAAACAAACTACTTAATAGAATGACTTGCAATTTCACATGGATGCTTATGACAGATGTACCAACTTACGAAAAAAAAATCATGCCAATAGTGTTGCCATCTATGGTCGGGGGTGAGAACTTTTCAGACCACCCTCATATATGAAGACAATTTACATATTTTTGTGGAACATGTATTGGTGCCTGCCACACAGGGACATTTTCTAATATTAAAACAATTTTTTTTTTTTTAGTAATAGCACCCATCTTATCTTTTCATGGTTTTAGCTTCTTAATACTTGTCAATTACTCTTTATTGCAGACATGTGTGGAACTTTTTATGTCCAGTTTTTTCACTCAAAATTCATGCTGAATTTGAATAAGATTTCATTCATGCAAATATTCATACTGAACTTGAATAACACTGGTAGCTGCTAAAATCTATTCACATGCTGGAAAAATGTGAGATTCTAGAATCTCACATTCATCTCTAGAATCATCTCTGATTCTAGAGATGACAAAAGTGATATGAAAACTGAGGATATTCTGGATATCAGAAGTAATTGTTTTGAAATATTTTGAATGGAACAAACAGTGACAGAATATTGGTAGAAAATATTCAAGGGGTTGCTCAGGAGTACATATTAATACTTGAGGTAGAAAAAGGAACCAAAATGCAGAACGGCAGCTGGAGTAGATGTTCAACCAGAAATGCTCAAATATAATGATATAAAAGTTTTATAATGGATATATTATAAAAAAACATATTAGTAGATTACTTCTTCCTCCTTAACCATTTACCTAACTGTTATGTTATGTCTTCTGAGGATCAGATTTTCACTTCCAGACAAATAGTTAGGAAACCATGGAAATATAACAAGAATTTGTATTTAATTCAGAAGATTGAATTCTGAATGATTGAAGTAAGCCAGTAACAGTACGCATTTGTAAAAAAGGGAAAGAAACTGCATATGAGAATTATAGAGGAATTTCCCTTCTGAGTGTTCCAGGTAAGATTTATGCATGCATACTTAAGAAG
Organism: Typopeltis vanoorti; assembly: GCF_054136105.1. NCBI lineage: Eukaryota > Metazoa > Arthropoda > Arachnida > Uropygi > Thelyphonidae > Typopeltis > Typopeltis vanoorti. Next base: position 137,346,239 of record NC_143551.1, on the reverse strand, counting down.
AGGTTAAAAAAAATTGAAACTTAGGGATTCAGACTAAATTCTAAATTCTTCAAGGTATTGCTCTGCTGAACTGATGGCTAGCATTCCTTCACCTTCTTCTAATCATTTAACTAGAGCAGCCACTGCTCAACAACCATACACAGCTTCCTAACATACTGAACGGACTTCTCATAGTTTGCATTCTTTCCATCTGCCCCTGTTCTTTTGAACAGTCTCTCCATATTATTTATCCCAGTTAGTACGATCCCCAACTTTTTAAGAAACATATTAAGAGATTACTTTTTCCTCCTTAAACATTTACTTAACTGTTGTGTTATAGGTCTTTTGAGGATCAGATTTTCACTTCCAGACAAATAGTTAGGAAACCATGGAAATATAACTAGAATTTGTATTAACTGAGTTATTATTATACATTTTATGGAGCAGTACATTGTTTATATTTAAATCGGAAGTCAGCAGTTAGAATTGAAAGAGATCCAAGATGATGTGATGTAAAATAAGGTAACGTGACATATAGGCATGTAAGATATAATTAATGAATAACATAAAATGGATTTATTTACCTTAGATATATATTTTTATTAGTATAAAAGTTTCACCTCAGTATCAAGGGCATCTTTAGTATGACTTTGGGTTTAACTAGTGCAGCTGTTTGCGGATGATGAAAAATTGGGGAGAGCAATGCAGAGTCAAAAAAAAAAGCTTGCAGGAGGACTTGAATAGATTGCATGAATCTGCAGGTAAGTAGAACTGTCAGTTCAATGTTGCAAAGTGTAAGGTTTTGAGATTTGGTAAGTAACGATGGGATGCAACGTATACACTTGGTGTGGTGGAGAAACTCTAAAGGAAGTAGAGGAGATGAGAGATCTAGGAGTGATGGTGGACAAGGACCTAAAATTCAGGGGCCACATTGCACAAGTTGTGAAGATGTCACATTGGATAATGGTAATGATTCAGAGGACCTTAACATGCAAAAATAGAGAGGTTATGATGCCATTGTATAATATGATCAGGCCTCATATGGATTATTGTGCACAGATTTGGTCGCTGGGTTTCCATGGTGACGAGGATATGTTGGAAAGGGCCCATAGAAGATTCATAAAGGTTGTCAGTGGTCTTTGGAGTGTGGAGTATGAGGACAGATTGAGAGAATGTAAATTGCAAAGCCTCATGAATAGGAGGAAGAAGGGACATATGATTGAGACATATAAGCTAGTCAGGGGTTGTTATCAGGTTGAAATGGAAGAGATTTTTCATAGAATGAGGGTGGGGGGGATAGAACAAGAGGCCATTCCTGGAAAGTGTATAAAGAGGGTGTGAGCAGAGGAGTGAGGAGCAGGTTCTTTTCATAGAGAATGGTAGGAGAGTGGAGTGCATTGCCTGAGCATGCTGTGAGTGTAGACACATTGAATCATTTTAAGGCATGGTTGGATGAGCATTGTGTGCAATAGTACCTCCCATGATGAGTCTCTGACTCCATGGAGGTCGGATGTTAATAAAAATAATAATGACTTTCAGATTCAACAACAAGAACAGAAACTGGTATATTAAACAATCACTAACTGCACATACATGATGCAAAGCATCGTGGTCTAATTATGATTCAGATAAGTTTTACTAGGAATAATTAAGTATATATGTGTAATTGTTTAAGTAAGAGCGGCTCTAAACGTTGTACGGCATTGTCATTCCATGATTTTAATTTGGATTTCAGTCGGTTCGTTAAGTGTGAGTTCTGTTATATGTATTCCTTCGATTACATAAATGATTTGTGGATGTTTAGTGTGGAGGGAAGAAGGGTGTGTGCGAAATGTGACCTGAACGAGGAATTGATGAATGCGAATATGAAGTTGACAGAAAGTGATAGTACCGATTGTGTCGCGAGTGCACGTTTGAAAGAGAAGGATGGTGAGAAAGACAGGCGAAAAAATGTTAAAAAAAAAAAAAAAAAGAAAAAGAGCGATTTGACAACCGTAACGGATGTTAAAAGGGATGAAAGTGAGGCGGAAAGAAAAGAAATCGAGAGAACGAATGAAAGTAGAAATGGCGTGATGCAGAAATCGCAAGTAAAAAAAATCGAAAGAATGAATGATAGCGAAAAAAGAATGACTGATGGCGAAAGTTGGACGCATGTTGGAACAAAAGTACTGAACCAAAGAAAGTTGAATGACAGTAAAAGTGAGAAGAATTATTATTTTTATTATTATTATTATTATTATTGTTGTTCCGGGAAACTCCAAGGAGTCGACAGACTCATCGAGGGAGGCCCTAACATCATGTCAAGAACAACTATTCAACATTCACACAGTATCTATCATACCTTGCCTTGAACTCATTCACGGTCGTAGCACCCACAACAGACTCTGGAAGCTTATTCCACTCATTTACCACTCTCCAAGTAAAGAACCTAGCTCTAACACCCTTGTCAACCACGCTCTTGCCCAGCTTCCATGCATGGCCCCTAGTCCTCCCACCACCAGTCATATTTTCAAAAATATCTTCTGGATCAATCTTATAAAAACCCTTCAGTAATTTGAATGTCTCAATCATATCACCCCTCCTTCGCCTATCGTCCAATTTCTGCAACCCACAAATCTTCAACCTATTCTCATAAGGTTCATTCCACAGACCTGCTATCATCTTGGTCACTCGTCTCTGGACCCTCTCCACTTCCTCCCCATCACGAAGAAACCCTGGTGCCCATAACTGGGCACAGAAGTCCAGATGTGGTCTTATCAAGGCTCGATACAGAGGAACAACAACTTGTTCGTCTCTGCATGTTAAAGTATTTTTCAGAAGCCAAGTCATTTGGTGAGCTGTTTTAGTTACTTTTGCAATGTGCCCCCTAAACTTCAACTCCCTATCCACCAACACTCCCAAATCCCTGGCCTCATCAATCTCCTGGAGTATGGTTCCACCAATGCGATATACTGCTGCTATTCTTTTCACCCCAAAGTGCATAACCTTACACTTTGCCACATTAAATTGACATCCATTTTTCCTAGCCCAGTCCTCCAAACTATCCAAATCATCCTGTAAAATTTTGACATCCTGTGTACTCATAATTGCTCTACCCAACTTTGCATCATCAGCAAACAAGTGAACACTTCCTCTCAGATCCTTTCCAATATCATTGATGAACAAATTGAAAAGCAGTGGTCCAAGAACAGAGCCCTGTGGCACTCCACTAGTCACAAGACGTCTTTTAGACTCCACTCCTGAATAAACCACTCTTTGATATCTCTCCTTCAACCACCCTCTTATCCATCTCACCAACCCTATATCTATACCCATCTGCTCCAGTTTACTGATTAGGGTTCCATGTGGTATCCTATCAAAGGCCTTGGCAAGGTCCAGTAGTAACACTGTAAACCCATTACCCCTATCCAGTTCAGCTGTCACTGTTTTATAAAACGTGAGCAAGTTACTGAGGCATGATCTACCCTTCACAAAACCATGTTGTCCCCCATACAATATCCCATTTTCATCTATCCAATCCTGTATTCTTTTCTTGACTAATTTCTCTAAGACCTTGACAATGATTCCTGATATGCTAATCGGTTGGTAATTTACAACAGCAGTCTTGGAACCACCTTTATGCAGTGGAACTATTTTCCCCTCTTTCCACCCGCTCGGGACTAACCCAGACCCGACACTCAAATTAAACAAAATGGTCAAGGGTACTGACAATTCTTTAGCTGCTTCTCGTACAACACGAGCTGGTATACCATCCAATCCCACAGATGTATTGACATTGAGGTTATGCAATAGACTACTCACCTCCACTTCATTAACCACAATTCCCGTATAATCTACTGGTTTATTCGTTTCTGCAATGTCACCACCTGGATGATATACTTTTGCAAAGTGCTCACTCAGTAACTCAACTATCTCAACTGATTCAGTTATCTCCCTACCATCGGCATTCTTTAAAATCAATCTGCTATGTACATTTTTCCTTTTACTTGCTACATATCTAAAAAACTGTTTAGGATTCTCTTTAGCCTGCATTGCCAATGTTTTTTCGTAATCCTTTTTTGCTTTTCTTACCACACTCGTCACCCTTCTGGCATGCGCTTTATACCGTTCATGTGCCTGCTGGTCGCCCTTCTCCTTAAATTCCCTCCATAGTTGTTTCTTTTTTTGCAACTCAAGCTTAATGGTGTTATTCATCCATTTAACCCCTACTTGATTTATTATTCGGACTCTAGGTATACAGTCAGCCATTGCTTCATGCAAGCACTTCTTAACTACCTCCCATGCACTATCAACTTCTAGTCCTTGCAGTTGTACATGCCATGGCACTGAACCAATCAAACTCCTAAGCTTGTCATACTTTCCAGCCCGATAATTCCACATGTACCCTGTCTTAATTGAAAATTCTACACCTTTAGCCACCTCCCAAGTTAAGACCCTATGATCACTATCACCGATTGGTGGCAATGTGGTCATATTTGTTACAGCCAAATCCTCAGATGTAATTACTAGGTCAAGCACTCTCTGACCCCTAGTATTTTCCATTACATGCTGTCGCAGATAGTTATCCCTTAATAACCGCATAAAATCCAGTTCCTTCCTCCCGTGTGTCCTCTCCTCACTCCAATGAATGCGACCATAGTTGAAATCTCCCATAATAATCACCCTCCTTCCACCCATTTCTTCTATTTGCTTGTGCATACTGTCACCACCATCTTTTCCATCACCTGGTCTATAGCAGCACCCAATTGTATGTTTAGTTCTGCTAGCCACAATCTCACACCAAATGGCCTCAAATGTGCTCTTTTCTCTATCCTGCAATTCAACTTCTATTCTCCTTGGCTGGAGCTCATCAGCTATCATCAACAATACTCCTCCCCCTATTTTATTCTCTCTGTCATTCCTGAACACACTATACCCATCACATTCAATCCCACTAGTTGTATCATCTACAGTCAGCCATGTTTCACTAATACCTATAACCTGTGGTCTGGAAGTGCCAACCATGGCCAAAAACTCTTCCTTCTTGTTCCTAATACTCCTAGTATTAGTGTACATGAATTTAAGACCCCCATTAGCCCCAACCCTACCTTGATGCCTTATATTAACTATCCCACTCAGATTTGTTGTCCTTATTTGCTCTGGCATATTATATTCATTCTTACATTCAACTGCCTCCATAAGGACTGTATCTCTACTCCCCCCCCCTTAACAAATCTAGTTTCCCTGAATTTGCACATCCACTACATTCAGCAACACTTTCTCAAGTCTTCTTACACCGTAACCATTCAAATGCAAGCCATCCATCTTATATAGATCCTTTCGCCCATCAAACTCACTCCACACATCCACAAATTCCACACCACTCGTCATACATAACCCACGCATAAAGTCATTCGCAATTATGGCCCTCCTTTTAAACATTTCACTGTCATACTGTGGCAAAAGACTAATCATTCTAACTCTCTCACTCTTTTCTTTTGCTACTTCAAACAATTCATTCAGGTCTTCTATCATTTCCATTTTATCTCCTTTCAAATCATTCGTACCTGCCACAACAATCATTTCTTTCACCCTTTCCTTTTGCTCTCTAATAGACTCAGTTACGTCCTTTATGGTCGCACCAGGTTGGTACGATTTTGTCAAATCCTCTACTAACACACCTCGTACTAACGAGTCTCCATACAGCACTCTATCCTTCATTTTGTTCATGTTCACATTCATACGTCTCTTTTTCCTGTCATACCTTTTATTATTGGTTGGTTCATTCAGTCTACTTTTGTTCATGCACTCTAGCTGCTGTTTTGCTCTTTCTATCGCGCTATTCAACAACGCGATCTCACTCAATGCATCTATCTCATCTTTTTTGTTCTCTGAGAAACCATTTATACTATCATTCACACTTTCTACATTCACACTCTCACAATTTTCATGTACAACCTTGCCGTTTCTTGTCATATCGCTATTTCATTCATTCTGAAGGTTGACAAAAATATCACACTCACAATCCGAAATACGCTTCAATTCCTCATTCTCCCTACATTTTCTACACACATTCAATCCTTTATTATCATCTAACCACACTCCGACCGCACTCCGCAAAGCGTACATTTCACAGTTAGTACACTGACTCATTTCTTTTATGCTACCGTTCTTTGATAACGATGGCGAACCTTCGTTACTGGCCGCCATTTTCCTTCGCACAGGTGCCATTACTTATTTACAACATGTTTTGTCAAATTATACGTTATAACACACCAAAAATAGACGCACTAGAATACGCAAGGCAAAAAAAAGGCAAAAAGTTGGACTCATGTTAGTTCGAAAGTACGGAAACAAAGAAAGATATGTGAGAGTGAAAGTGAGAAGAATAATAGTGAAAGTTGGACGTATGTTGGACCGAAAGTACGGAAACAAAGAAGGATGAATGAGAGGGAAAGTGAGAAGAGGGGGTCGAGAGTTAGAAAGTTAGAAAGATTTAATGATAGAGAGAATGTGTCGCGAGGTTCGGAAGGTGAATTGGATTGGATGAAGCAAGAAATGAAATGGATGCGGAATGAAATTAAGAGAATTCAGGTCAAAACTATTAAAATAAATCATGATGGCATGAAAGAGTTAACAAAAGATGAGCGAGTGGCGTTGTATGGCGACTCCATTATTAAAGGTGTGCTAGAGGATAAAATGCATAAGGTATGTTTTCCAGGTGGTAAAATGAGTAGAGTGATTGAGGCATTGAATATGAGGCGGGAACGAGCAAAAGAGTTAATTGTATTAATTGGTACAAATGATTTGAGAGAGAACAAAGAGCATGTCAAAATGAATGTCAGGAGACTGCTTGGAAAGATAAAGGAGAATAGTGTGACAGGAAGGGTAGTCAGTGTGTTGCCTAGGTATGATTGTGGTGAAATGAGGTGGAGAGCAAGGATTATGAATGATATTCTGGCTGAAATGTGTGAGGAGGTGGGAGTACAGTTTGTTAATGTGTGGAATGAGTTTGAGGGACGAAATGAGCTGTATGGGAGCGATGAACTGCATTTGAGTGGTTATGGTGTGAGTCGCTTGGAGAGACTGCTGCTGGAAAGTGGAGAAGTGAATAGAGAGAATGAATCAGATCGAGAGGGGAGTGATGTGGAAGAGCAGGAGAGATTGAAGGAATGGAAATGAATGGGGAAGTGAGTGGTATGAGTATAGAAAATGAGAGAATGGGTGTGCAAGAGGAGCAGGGAAACGGGGAGGCTCAGGGTGGACAGGGATACACAGCGTGAGAAAGGTGGATGCTCCAAGAGGAGGTGAGAGCATGTGTAGGCAGGAAAGTAATGGGATGATCAGGGATCAAAAGGAAACAGATGGAATTGCAAAGGGTTCTAAAATGAAGAAGCAGAAAGGGAAATGGCCCCAGTCCAGCATGGAGAGATCACATCGAGTGAGTGGTATCAGTGGAACTAGCTGTAGATCCAGAAATGAGTTGTTGTGTTTGTATACCAATGCTAGAAGTATAAGAAACAAGGCGGATGAAATGGTTGCACTAATTGCGTCTGTGCACCCAGAGATTGTCGGAATAAGTGAGACATGGTTAGATGAGGATGACATCCTGACAGGAATAGAGATGGAAAGGTATGATGTGTTTCGTGAGGATAGAAGGGGTAAAAAGGGAGGGGGAGAGTGCTATTGATGATAGAGAAAGAGTTATGTCCATACAAGGTAGAGATGCAAGAGGGAAATGGGCCAGTGGTTTTGAGGCAGTATGGTGTGAGATAGAGCTGAATAGAATCAAATACTTGGTGGGATGTTGTTATAGACCTGGTAATATGGATGGTGGTGATAGTGAAATGTATAGTCAAATAAGCCAAGCAAATAAGAAAAGGGTGATCATTATGGGTGATTTTAATTATGGCAATATAGACTGGAATGAAGAGATAGCAACTGGAAGTAAAGAAAATGAGTTTCTTGAGTTTTTGAGGGATAACTACCTCAGACAGTATGTAACAGAGGGCACAAGAGGATTAAGGGTCTTGGATTTGGTCATCTCATCGGAGGATGTAATTATCAATGAGGTATCAAATCATCCACCAATTGGTGAAAGTGACCATGAGGTGATTACTTGGGTGGTTGCCAGCAGTGCAAGGACCCCTGTGAAAAAAGGGTATATGTGGAACTACAAGGGGGGTGATTATGAAGAGCTCAGGAGACAGCTTGCAGGTGTAGCATGGAATGAGGAGTTAGCTGGAAAAGAGATCAATTGGGGGATTTTCAAAAAATATTTAGTAGATGCAATGTCTAAATGTATACCATGGGTGAGAAGGTTAAATAAGGTAGGTGTGAGATGGATGAATAAAGAGATTAAGCATGCAATACAGAGAAAAAGGGCATTGTGGAGGCAGCATAAGAGAAGTGGAAGTAACCAATTTCATGAGGTCTACAAAGACCAGGCAAGGAGGGTGACTTGGTTGGTGAGAGTAGCTAAAGAGAGGTATGAACAGCAGTTAGCTAATGAAGCTAAAAAGATTCCTAGGGAGTTCTTTCGATATGTAGCCAGCAAAAGAAAGAATGATTATGGAAGGGTGACACTGATTGGAGGAAATGGTATAAAGACAGCTGTTGCAGAATGTGTGGTGGAGATACTTAATGAGCAGTTCATAAAGATCTTTCAATCTTGTGAATGTGACTTCATGGAAAGATTAAGAGCAGTTGATGATGGGGAGGAGAGACTGACTGTAAGTGAGCAAGAGGTGTTTGGGGAGTTGAGTAAACTAGATGTAAATAAGGCTGTGGGACTTGATAATATATCACCGCGTATTCTGAAGGAATGTGCCAGAGAGTTGACACCTGCCTTGACATATTTTTTTAATACGAGTCTTGCACTTGGTCAAGTCCCTAAAGAGTGGAAGGAGGGCAAGATTGTGCCACTTCATAAAGGAGGTGATCGAACTCAAGCATCAAACTATAGGCCTATCTGTGTGTCAGGTGTTGTGGTTAAGTTGTTGGAGAAGCTTGTGAGAACTAGGATCCAGAGTTGGGTTGACAACAATGGTATAATCTTTGATGGACAGCATGGATTTGCTAAAGGGAGGTCGTGTTTTAGTAATCTACTTATTACAATAAAGTGACTGCTTCCCTGGACAGAGGAGAAGGATACACAGTAATATACTTGGATTTCGCAAAAGCTTTTGATAGAGTATCTCATGATAAGTTGACAGTCAAACTAGAGCAGATGGGGTTGGATATTAGATTAGTGCATTGGATTGGAGACTGGCTATCTGATAGGTATCAACAAGTTGTGTATGGGGGTGCAATATCCAAGAAAAGGAAAGTCACTAGTGGAGTGCCTCAGGGATCTGTTTTAGGGCCATTACTATTTGACTTGTATATTAATGATATTGGCGAAGATTTGGATTGAGATATTCAGTTGTTTGCAGATGATGCAAAGTTGGGACGAACCATAAAGAGTAGTGAAGATTTTGTGGCCTTGCAAGAAGACTTGAATAAATTGAGTGATTGGGCAAGCAAATGGGGATGCGAGTTCAGTGTTGCAAAATGTAAGGTTTTAAAATTTGGAAAGCAAAGATGGGATGCAGAATTTATGCTTGGTGAGAATATATTGTTGGAAGTAGATAGAGGAAATAAGGATCTGGGGGTGATAGTGGATAAGGATCTAAAATTTAGGGGACACATTGCCAAAATTGTGAAGACAACACAAAGACTTTTGGGAATGATGTGGAGGACACTGACGTGTAGAAGTAGGGAGATTCTTGTTCCATTGTATAAAGCTTTGATTAGGCCACACATGGACTATTGTGCCCAGATTTGGTCACCTGGTTTTCAAAAGGATGAAGAGATGTTGGAAAGGGTCCAAAGGCAACTGGCTAAGGTAGTTTCTGACCTCTGGAATGTCGAGTATGAGGAAAGATTGAAAAGATGTAATTTGCAGAGTCTAGTGGAGAGAAGGAAGAGGGGAGATATGATAGAGACCTACAAGTTGGTAAGGGGTTGTTATAGGATCAGTGGTGGAGAAGTTCTACAGAGAATAGTGGGAGATCAGGGGAGAACCAGAGGTCATCCCTGGAAACTGTATAAAGAGGGTGTGAGTAGGGGAGTGAGAGGCAGGTTTTTTTCGTGCAGAGTTGTGAATGATTGGAATGCCTTGCCTGAGAGTGTGGTGTCTGCAAGGAGTTTGAATGTGTTTAAGACACGGTATGATGAGATGTGTGTGTGAGATAAAAGGACCTCCTAGATGAGTCTTTGACTCCATGAGGTATTGTTTAATAATAATAATAATAATAATAATAATAATAATAATTATATTAAGGGTCTAGTCTAGTAAAAATTAAGATTAAGATAAAATGAAGATTACCACCTAAATGGCTAAAGTAGCAAGAACAGAAAGAAAAATTGAAACATTTGTTTATAAAACTAGATTATTGAATGTAGGATGGTTATATAAACAAAGAATTAACCAATATCTAGATAAAATAAAACAAAATGAAGAAATAGAATGGCTTAATATAAAAACGATACTAAATGCAGCAGCAAATGAAAGCTTAGGAAAGACCAAAAAATTCAATAAAAGGAAAAAACTGAAGATCTGGGATGATACAATCAAAGAAATAATCAAAAAGAAAAAAGAAGCCTATCACAAATGGTTAAGCAGTAAAAGATTAGAAGATGAAATAGAATATAAAAGAATAAGAGCCATAGCTAAAAGAGAAGTCAGAAAAAGACATAGAGAATCATGGAACAAATTTGTTCCTAATTTAGAACATGATTTATATAAAATAAGACAATGTATATAAGATTTTGAAACACTTAAATGGATACCAAAGAAAACATAAAATTAAACACTGAATTGAAATTAGAAGAATTTCTAAATTTACTAAACAGAATTATGGACAGACAAATATTTTAAAAAAGACAACTGGCAAACAATTAACGAAAATGAAAAGGAAATAACTAAAGAAGAATTAGAAATCAGCCTGAAAGAAACAAGAAATGGAAAATCACCTGGAGAAGATAAGCTAAGTTCAGAAGAACTATATAAATACGCAGGAACAAGATTCAAAGAAAGACTTATTATTTTTAAATAAGATTTATCCAACTGGTATCCCCCCAATAGAATGGAAAAAAGCAATTGTGATTCCTATCTTTAAAAAAGGTAATAGAGATGACTCTAAAAACTATAGAGGTATCAGTATATTAAATTCCTGTTACAAAATATATAGCAGAATCTTAAATAGCAAATTAATGAAATATTCCGAAAACTTTATTTTAGAAGTACAGAATGGATTTAGAAAAGGACAATCATGTATAGACACCCTGCCTTTTGCCTAAAATTAATAATAGAGAAAAGAAGAGAATACAATTTAGAAACACATATTGCATTTATTGACTTTGAAAAAGCATTTGACAAAGTTAAAAGAAACATATTATTTAACATATTAAAAGAAAGACAAATACCAAATAATATCCTAAATATCCTAAGATATATGAAAATAATCAAATACAAATAAGATTAAATCACGAGCTATCATATACGAGAAAGATAAACCAAGGGGTCCGACAGGAATGTCCCCTCTCAGCAACTCTTTTTAATATCCTTTTCAGTATCTTTTTAATATCTTAAATGAAATAATAATAAAATTAAATAAAAATTTACATTAAGGAATTAAACTTTCTCCTACAGTAAACTTAAACACTCTCCTCTTTGCCGACGACCAAATAATAATTACAAATTCTGAAGATGACTTACAGAAAGCTATTTTAGATCTAAATGAGATATCCAAAGATTATGGTATGATTCTATCAACAGAAAAATCAAAAACTATGGCCTTTAAAAGGACAAGATCCAGCAAGAACTAAAATAGTAATAGATCCAATATGATTCACATAATATCATATCTGATCATATAGGATGTATGATCACATATGATAATGAAAAAGATATAAATGTAAAATTGCAAAATATTTAAAAATAACAGATGTAAGTAACTCTATATTTAAACCAAATCTAGTTCAAAAACAAACAATAAAATAAAAAGACAAACGAAGATTAACAACAGCAGAAATGAAGTTTATGAGAAAAACTGCAAAGTATACCCTATTTGATCACAAAAGAAATGAAGAAATTATGAAAGAATTAAACCAAAAATCAGTAATAGAAAAAATTAAAAAATACAAACATAAATGGATGGAACACGTTCAAAGAATGAAAACAGAAAGATTACCAAAACAAGCCTTAAAGTACAAGCCATTAGGAAAAAGAAAACCAGGACGTCCTCTTAAATGATTCAACGATGACTTCTAAGGCCGGAACATGCCACACTATGCCTAAATCCTTGACACGCATGATGATGATGATGTCTAGTAAAAATAACTTGAACAAGATATAAAAAAAAATAATAAAAACAAATAATTAAAAATAATATAGATAGATATAGATAATAAAATTTAATTCTGTAATTTGTGAAGAAGAATTATTTCCCATAAGAGAGATTATTTAAATCCATCATTTCTATTTAGATTCAGTCGCTGTAAGGTTTCAGAACTACTCTTTGTTACTTTTATGGAAAAACCTTAATTTTCTTCCAAAGAACTTGGTGTCTGGTCGTGATAGCATGCTCTGCAAGTCCTGATTGCTCTGGCTCATGGAACTTAACATAGTCTAAATGTTCATCATGATGCACAGCTGCAGATCTACCTGTTTATCCAAAATAAACATCCACACTAGCAAGGAATTTGATACACTCCAGGATGGTTAGAAGTTTATCTTTAGCTGAGCCTAAGAAAGTAGATAGATATCTTGCAAGTTAAGAGAAATCTTTTGGTCTCCCAAAGCTAAAAAGATTTATACACGGGCCAGTAGATTGTTACTTATCTTACAGCTGTCTGAAGCTAAAAAATTCTTAGTCATATTAAATGATAAAATTAAATATTTCATGATGGACTAGTTGCAACTATATCCCCAGATTTATTAGAAATAGTGCAGCATGTTTCAACTTTTTCTGCATAGAACATATTTGCTGCAACACTGGAAAAGTTTATACAAAAATTTAATTATCTTATTAGTCATCATCAGTCTTCTCTTTCATCCACTGGAGAGCCTCAAAGGACAATTATTAATATCTCAGGACAGCCTCTTACTATTCAAGAATTAAATGTGCTTTCTCAAGATATAGATTTCACATCATCACCAAAAGTCATTTCCAGTGATGGAATTTTTCTGGCATTTGACAAATCACTATGGGATTCTTCAGATATCGCTGTCTTTGGTTCCAAATAATGCAAATACTTTTCAAAATCAAACCACCTCCTTTGAATTTGTCTTATCCAGAAATGAAGGCCTTACTCTCTCTCTCTCTATGGAAGAATAATTTTATTATTACAAAGGCAAACAAAGCAGCATCATCAAATTCCTGACATGTACCTTCACGAGGTGTACCTTCATCAGGATATTATGATAGTACTACATGAAGAACTTACATCATTACTAACTTCCTATAGTTCGCCCACAGATTAGAGACCCTTCGACACTTCTGCGCATGTTCCAGAAAGGAGAATCCATTCGGATAATAGGGTAATCAATCCGCCTTCTGGGATGAGTTTGTTTATTATCACACGTCGGAAAATTTAGATTTTCTTTTACGAACATTGTAGTTTTTAAAGTGTAACTATTTTGCTTGTATAACAGTTGGAAAAATGTATGTAGAGTATTAACAAAATTAAAAAAAAAGGTATAGCATAAAACAAAAATATAACAAAATTTATTTTTAAGAAAGTTTTCTATAAAATAAAAATAATTATACAGAAAAACAGAATTTTTTTTCAAATGAACTTAGATATTCTAAACTTACAGTTGAGAGGACTGAGACACTTTAATGTCTTAAACCGATTAATTTTTTATAACAAATCCTTTTAATCTTCATAGTCATCTGAATCAGTGTTTGATTCGCCATCACTTTCACTTAAACTGATCACCAAAGGTTCGCATAATTCTTCGATAATTCCGTCTCTGTCCCAATACATATTTTTCAATGAGGTGACATGAGAGCAATACTTTCAATCGCCTGTTCTGAAAGCTTAAAATGTTTCGACATGTCAATATCCCCAGTTACGTTGCGATGGCGAATGAAACTTTTCACTTCTGCCCAAACATACTCAACAGCATTAATATAGCAATAGCATTAAAACAAAATTCGATTTCATTAAGTATTTTCCTTAAAGTTTCTCTTTTCCAAGAAATATTAATTTTTTCTTTAAGCACAGGAATTAATTTTGGAACAGTTGGCACTCTTTTCTTGACCACGTAAAATTTGTGAATAGTTCTTCTTATAACGTCTACATCAAAATCATTCAAAGCTATGGTTTTGATGGTTTTCTTTCTCTGGCGCTTTGTTTTAGGAGATTTAAATTTTGGCTTACCTTCACTTTCTGATTCCCTACGAATTCTTTTAACAGTCAATCCCGATACCCCTGCAATTGCACTTGCAAGTTTTATGACTTGAGAAAGGGGAACAAGGAGACTGCCTTTTAACGATTCTTTTTCGCAGAATGTTAGGACATTATTCAATATTCTTTTGGAAGAGCTACTGAAACATTTAACAACAGAACTTGTTGACTGTACTGGATCCATCATACAAATTAATAATAAAAAAATAATGCAAAAAAAGCGACAACAAAAATCAAGCTACTACTAGTACAGTGACAGACAAGAAAGTACGTGATTTTGCATTGCCGACGAATTTACATCCTTCATTTCTTTCTCCCCTTCAGAATGAATCGACTATTCTTGGCAAATCGCCAAGCAGAGATCTACAAACGGCAGGCATACTATATCAACAATTTTTTTCCAAATCAATCTGTTATTTGTCAAGATTCCAACATTACAGATCTTATATTTCTGTCTTCTAAGGAAATTTTTACTGTATCAATCCCTCTATATCTTGGTCTTCCCCTGGGTCTTTTTCCTGCCATCCTGGCAGAGAATACTTGTTTTGCTAACCTTTCCTCTCCCATTCTGTTTAAGTGACCATACCACATGAGATTAGCTCTGCTAATACATTTCTGGATGCTAACAATGGTAAGTTCTTTCCTAACATCCTAGTTTTTAATATGATATTGCCATTGTTGCCATCTGTTCACACCTCTAATCTTTCTCGGGACTCTCATAACTGTGGTCTCTAGTCTTTTAGTTAAGTGTTTTATTTCTAATCCAACTCTCAGATCCATAAGTAAAAATTGGTTTGAACACTGTCTTGTATAATAAATTTAGTTTAATCCTTTATCCAAGTGTGAGCAAACAAAGTTTGCGCCTGAAAGTATCTTCAGGACTGGGTTAAGGTGGTACACACCAGGGCAACTCGTTGCAAAGGTGGAGCAAGCTACCAACACTCCTATCTCAGTATCTCCTATAATGCAAAACACATCTCCTTGCGGATATGTCTAATGTTATGCATTAAGGGAAGGGCCACTACCCAGACTAGTTTCGACCTTTATTGAGGTCTCTTCAGTGGGAGCCAGGCCCAAGTGGAGATATCAGGCAGAAGCATTAGCAGGTCATCTCTACCTATAGGAATTGCCAATTGGTGTGCCACCCTTTTTTAATAATTTACTCTGGATTTAGAGAAAGATGTTGAAAGTTTATTTTTCACTTGGTTAGAGTATAATAAATTTAGTTTAATCCTTTATCCAAGTGTGAGCAAACAAAGTTTGCGCCTGAAAGTATCTTTCAGGCGCAAACTTTGTTTGCTCACACTTGGATAAAGGGTTAAACTAAATTTATTATACTCTAACCAAGTGAAAAATAAACTTTCACACTGTCTTGTATTCGGCTAATTTAGTGTTTTCACTAATTTCTCTCTTATTCCACATAAATTTATTTGGTTGGCTTTCTACCATACTGGCGGGGTTGATTCTTTGGTCTATTTCCATATTTAATTTACCTTCTTCACTAAAATTGTGCCTAAGTAGCTGAAATGTTTTACATGTTCTATAGGTTCTTTATTCATGATGTAGTTGATATTTTCAATATTTCTGCCTATTTTCATTGTTCTTCAAGATTGAAAGGAGTACTATAGAAAATTAACTCTGGTGTTATGTGACTGCTTTACATATCATCCACTTGCTAATAATCATATTACAGACCACATTAGGAAATTAAACACACTTATAGATAATGTTTCTAATTGAAATGAGGAACCCAAGAAGATCATTCTCCATGTTACGAAATTGCAAAACACCTTTCCAAACTATTTTCAGCATTCACAGGAAAGTTCTCTTCATTTGTGAAAAATTGTTCTCATTTTAAAGAAAATATATCAGTTTCATTTTTGCCTAGGTGATGATCTTCTTTTCAGCCTAAATATTGTTCATTATTCACAGATGTTCTTTTAGTGAAATACTTAACTTTCTTAATCAAGATTTTCCAGCAGATATTGTCAGCTTATTTCACTTTGTTATTTATTCTGGCAGAGAGCCTGTGTAGCTCAGTGAATGTGTGGCGCTTGCACACCACGGCGCTTGACCGCACGAAGGAAGACTTTGTTTCGAATCCAGTTGTCGACTAGAGGAAATTTTTCTAAACATTTTTTCGACCAGTTCCTGAGTTTGTCGATGTCTGGCGTGGGCAAGCGGGTTTTTTCTCCTGGAAACTCAAGAAAATCGACTCTAGAACCCACATTATTTCAGACATTAAATATATTGTGTTAGGGACCACGAGATGGCACCACTTATTGAGCCGTCTCTCTTCACTGTGTGCTGCTTTAGTGATAGCTTTGGTCCAGCTTTCTCTGATTGGCTGCCAGCAGAGATTGAACTGCCCACTCCATCTCCAAAAAAGTTAGATAGGGCTAAACGGCCTTGCCTACCTACTTTCTATATGGGAATAAAAAGACGTTAGTTGATTTTTATTTATTTATTTTTTTATTTTTGATTTATTCTGGCTATGTCACATACCAAAATAAACTTGAACCAACAAATTGAAAGCATAGCAATGGTAGTCCTCTTTTTCCCACACTAGCTAACAACTTCATCAGAAGATTGGAAAAACGTATACTGAATATCCTAAGCCATCCTTATGATGCAGATATGTCTATGATGTTTTTGTAGTTTGGCATGGATCCTGTATAGACCTTCAAGATTTTGTCAATAAGATCAACAACCTTCATTGTATCCAGTTCACTCTTGAGTTAGAAGAGAACAATCGTATTGCCTTTTTAGATCTTCTATTACTTCATCAACTGCATGGTAGCCTTCACTTTTCAGTATTCGGAAAGAGAACACGTACAGGACTTTACATTCATCCTCTTTCACACCATCATATTGTAAAAAATCTGGCACCATTAAGACTTTAGTAACTTTAGCACTTTCTCTCTTTGCTCCACTGAATTGCTGCTCTTACAAGAAATAATCCATCAATGGTTAAATCATGTCTTGAAGATAATTAATAATTATTGAGTTTCCTTGTCATCTGCCTCTTGTCGAAATAATGATACAGAAGTGGTCCATCATTTCACCATTCTTTGTATTAAAGGTGTCTCAGAAAATATAGCCAAACTACTTAAATTCATTGATCTACAAGTGTCTTGTCCTATTAACATCCCAACCGGCCATGACGTCTATAGACGTTCAGCTAAATCTGGATACCATTCCGTAACACCTAATGAATAACATAGATAAGAAGTGCAATTTTTTCTCACTATTTCATCCACCTCAGCCAGTAGGGAGGTTAACAAATTATCTACTTTTC
This sequence comes from Typopeltis vanoorti, assembly GCF_054136105.1. Classification (NCBI taxonomy): domain Eukaryota; kingdom Metazoa; phylum Arthropoda; class Arachnida; order Uropygi; family Thelyphonidae; genus Typopeltis; species Typopeltis vanoorti. The sequence goes on along the minus strand of NC_143551.1, from coordinate 137,328,526 downwards.
TTGATTCAGCTAAAGATAAATGTCTGCCTTTAGACCACCCTAAAGTATATTAGATTACTTGCCACTGTGGATTATTATATTTTGGCGTAACAAAATTTCGTTAGGTAATCTACGTCATGATGAACATTTAGACTACATTAAGTTCCATGAGCCAGAACAACTGAGACTTGCAGTGCATGCTATCACCACTAGAACACAGAGTTCTTTGGAAGAAAATTAAGGTTCTCAATAAAAAATAATCTCTTGGAAAGTTTATATGAAGTGTGAGACCTTGTTACATCATCCAAATCTAAATAGAAACGATGGACTTATATTATCTCTCTGATGGGAAATAGTTCTTCAGAAATTCCAGATTTAACTTAAATTTAATTATCTGTCTATCTATCTACCTACCTATATACAGGGTGTTCGGGATAAATTTGACATATTTATAATTAATTATATTTTTCCGTAAGTTACATGTATTAACACACACTTCTCTTCATTTAAAAGTTTGGACCCTTCTTCATTCACATACAAGATGTCAGAAAGGATGGATAGCTGGAACCCACCTGAATCATGGAAGAGAATAACTTGTATCATGATGATTCGTGCCCGCCATCAAAATAAGGATATTACGACTGCTGCCCAATGCTCCCTGAATACAGTAAAAACAATCAGGCATGAACTAGAGACTTGCAATGGTGACTACGAGGATGTAGCAAGAAGAAAGATCCCTAGCAGACGATCTGATTGCATTCGTACAGCAGAATTCCTCGCAAATCTGCAGGAACAGGTGTTGAAGAACCCTGGCATTGGAATTCGGGCTTTGTTCGTGGAGTTGCTAACTGTAGTCAAGCCCTGGATAACAAGGGTAGGCAATGGTAGGCCGTATGTATGGCAGCAGGATTCGGCCCCTTGCCACACCTCTGGGAAAAGTCAAAAATGGTTGTCTGAAAATTTCTACGACTTCACCAGTCCAAATGTTTGGCCTCCAAACTCCCCAGACCTTAACCCCATGGATTATTTTGTATGGGGCGCAGTTGAAAAAGACACCAATCGCACTTCCAGTAATACAAAAGCCCAGTTAATGGATAAAATTAAAACAGTTTTTGCGGCCCTTCCCAGGGAGACTGTAGCATCAGCTTGTTCGAGGTTCCGAAGCAGAATTGAAGCTGTGATCGATGCTAATGGTGGTTATTTTGAGTAAATCTTGTTGATAGTATTGTAATTAACTCTGCCTGTAATGTTTTTTTGTCAATTCATTAAATTTAATAGATACAAAGAAGATTTTCTTTTTCCTTACGAAACTGTCAAATTTATCCCGAACACCCTGTATATATATATCATCATCATCATCAAATTCCTGCCATGTACCCTCAAGGGGTGTACAGGATATGACAGTACTACATGAAAAAATTACATCATTACTAACTTCCTATCTACAATTTTCCCCCAAATCAGTCTGTTACTTGTCAAGACTCCAACATTATCAGATCTTATATTTCTATCGTCTAAGGCACTTTGTACCGTATCAATCCACCTATATCTTGGTCTTCCTCTGAGTCGTTTTCCTGCCAACCTGGCAGAGAACACTTGTTCTGCTAATCTTTCCTCTCCCATTCTATTTAAGTGAAGATACCACCTTAGATTAGCTCTGCTAATGCATTCCTGGATGTTGACAATATCAAGTTCTTTCCTAATATCCTCATTTTTAATATGATATTGCCATTGATGCCATCTGTTCACGCCTCTAATCTTTCTCAGGACTCTCATATCTGCGGTCTCTAGTCTTTGGTCAAGTGTTTTACTTCTGACCCAGCTCTCAGATCCATAAGTTCAAACTGGTTTGAACACTGTCTTGTATATAGCTAATTTAGTGTTCCGACTAATTTCTCTCTTATTCCATATGAATTTATTCAATTGACTTCCCACCATACCAGCTTTGCTGATTCTGTTGTCTATTTCTATATTTAATTTACCATCTTCAGTAAAAATTGTGCCTAAGTAGCTGAAATGTTTTACTTGTTCCACAGGTTCTCCATTCACAACACAGTTGACATTTTCAATGATTCTGCCTATTTTCATTGTCTTTGTCTTTTTATTGCTGACCTTCATACCATATCTATTACAACAGCTATTCAATTTAGTCAGAGAATCTTGCAGACTTGTAGCGGATTTATTTAGAAATATAACATCATCTGCATAAAGCAAAGAGCTGACATTAACATCTCCAATTTTGATATCATGTTTAATACCACTTTCCTTCATAATGTGATCCATATAGATAATGAATAACAGAGGGGATAAGTACATCCTTGTCTCACACCAGATTTAACATTAAACCATCTTCCTGTACTTCCTTCAGTTCTAACTGCTAACTTATAACTCAAATAAAGACTAAGTATTGCTTGATATAATGCCCCATTGACACCATATAACTGCAGCGTATTGAATAGCTTCTCTCTTGGCACCTTGTCATATGCCTTTTCCAAATCGACAAAACTTAAATACAGATCTTTGTTATATTCCCATGCTTTCTCGACTATTTGTCGTAAAGTGAAGATCTGATCCTGACAGCCTCTATTTGACCTGAATGCAGCTTGTTCTTCACCCAGCTTTTCTTCCACAATTCTTCTCAACCGTTTCTCAAGTATACTTGCATAGATCTTGCCAGGAACACTCAGTAGGAAAATACCTCTGTAATTCTCACATTCAGTTTTATTTCCCCTTTTATATATGGGTACTATGAGAGCTCTACTCCAATCATCTGGAATTTGTCCCTCTGTCCAGGCTTTCTGAACTATGCAGTGCAGCCACTATAAGACTTTTATACCACCATACTTCAGCATTTCTGGTCGAATATCATCTACTCCTGCTGCCTTTCCACATTTCAAGCCTTTGATGGCTTTTTCTACTTCAAGTATGGATATGTATTCCTGACTGCATGCCTGGTCAGTGATTTTTATCACTGTGCTGTCATCACTGCTTGTTTCATTTAGCAGTTTTTCAAAGTAATTACTCCATACTTCAAGGATATCTTTTTCTCCTGTTTTCATGTCACCTTTATCATCTCTAACTCCTTTTACAGCACTCTTTCCTCCATTCCTAAGCTTCTTCAACAACCTCCAGAATATTTTGCCGCCTTCTTGATATTTATTTTCTATATTCTTGCTAAAGTCCTCCCATGACTTTTGTTTAGCTAGTTTTACACACTGTTTAGCTTTCTTACATTTGTCTCTGTATTCTGTAAGAGTAAAAGCTGACTTATTTGCCAGGAACTTTTGATATGCTTTCTTCTTTTCCTTCACTGCCTCTTTAACTTCCTGTGTCCACCAGGGAGTTCTGATTTTTTTATCCTTGCACACAACCTCACCAAATGCCTCTCTGACAGAATCAATCAATGTTTTCTTCAGAGTTTGCCACTGAATCTCCAAGGTTTGATTCCTGTTCTCAAACTCTTTCATTTTCTTTTCAATAATCTTTTCAATATATATATATATTTATTATTATTTTAAAATCTTGTTAAAGAGTTATTTTTACTAGAACTTTAATATAATTAGACCATGACACTCTATATCATGTAGATGCACTTTGCATATCAGTATTGCATAAACTGGTTTCTGTTCTTGTTGCTTAATTTGAAAGTCATATTGAAGATATCCTTAAATACTAGGCTGAAAATTTAATACTAATAAAAATATATATGTAAGATAAATCTGTTTTATGTTATTTATTAAAATAAAATGCACTCTTCTTCACTGTTATTCATCATCATCTGTGTATCGCTCTTGATATTTCCAGAGCGTTCAAATACCTTTCTAGCATCTTGGCTTGCTAAACAAATTACTACTCTTTGGACTTCTTGTCATTCTCTGCAAGTCATGGAAGATGGCACCCTATTTTTGCACTTCACCACCAATACTAGAGTGCCTTAAGGCTCTGTCCTATCACCTACTCTCCTTCTTCTATATAAATGACCTATTCACAATCACCACTAATCCTATCCACAGCTTTGCAGATGATAGTACTCTTCCATTCATCCTAGTCATTGGACATACTATGCAGTACTTTGACATCTCAGGCTACAAGATCATCTACAACTAGTTCCTTAAACATTGATTTATGTACTGTCCTTCAATGGGCTGATCATGATAATGATTTATGGTTTTAATGATTCAAGGACAGCAGAGGTCATACTGCACCATATCAAAGGTTATAGCAGTATGCAAAGTGAGACAATCACAAACATCCAACCCTGCAGTGGGATTAAAGAATGGGTATGTTCACCACTCGGAAAACCAGGTTGGCACCTTCAATGGGAGCAAGGACAGTGGTGTTACATTCATTGCAACTAAAACAGCGTTGCCTTTTCTCTCACAAAAGAGATCTCAGCTCATCTACTTTTAGTTTACTTCCAGTCTTTTCTGGCATAAACACATCACACCAATCGCTTCCTCAGTATCCAAAAAACTAGCAAGATGCTATTTTACACCAACCAACTCTTAACTGTATACAAATCCAAAATTTGCCCATGCTTAGAATACTACTTGCATGTTTGGGGTAGTGCACCTAAAACTTCTCTAAAAATCCTTGATGCTGTCTGAAGGATAGCAATTTGGCTCATAGATAATCCCTCTCTAACAGATTCACTTCAACCCCTATCTCACAATGTGTCTATTCTACTTGTACTTTAATGGTCATTGCTCTGCTGAACTGGCAGTCATCATTCCTCCACTTTCTGTTGCACCTGCCAATACAAGAGCAGCAGTTGTCCATCATCCCTTTACTGTGCAACTGCAATCATATCAAACCTGTTTCTCCTCATCCTCTTTTATTACGTCCACCTCTGTCTTCTGGAACAGCCTTCCTCACGAAGTATTTCCAAACACACCATGACCTTCAACTCTTCAATAAACATAAAAACATCAACAAACTTCTATATCTATCTCATTAACAATAAATCTCATTCCTCCTCCTTGCACTCCCACATGTGGTATTGATATACTTATAGTTCCTTCATCCTCTCCTGTATGGGATCAGTGTGTATATGGACCAGATTATGAATGAAGGAAAGTAGCATTAAACATCAAATTCGTTTAAAAAAAAAAAGGATAAAAGAGAGGATATCACAATTGGATACCAGTTTTTGCTTATTACTGATATTGATGTCTGATGATGTTATACCTTTAAATAAATCCAATACAATCTTCAAGATCCCTTAATTTAATTGAATAACTAATTACAATACATTTACTATGAAAGTAATCAATGGAAAGGGGATGGTGGTAAAAGATGGCAGGTAAAAGACTAATATTTAGCTGCATTGATACAGTTTGAAGTGCTTTAGAATACAGAATATAAGATGATATATTTGTCAGCACTATAATATTTGTCAGGACAATATTATAGTTTGAATGTAACGCGTGTTCGTGATACTGAGTAGAAAGTCGCAATTTCATACAGACATGCCACGCGAACGTGTTACCTTAGCTACCTAACAGGTACTAACGTTTTTTGCATTCTTAAACCTTTTTTGCATTTACCATTTTTTTTTTTTGTACTGTACAAGCCTTGAGAAAGCTAGTCAGTTAATAGCGAAACCAGTAGACAATATTGTACGAACATACGTATGAATTAAAAATCTATGGCCAGTTTAACAATAAGTCTTATATGTTTTAACATTTTACGACCAAAAATATGTATAATTTAAATAGAACATGAGTATATTATCATATCTAGTACTGGACACCACCATCATAATTGATTAATGGATAGGATCACAAGTTAATGTTAATCAGTGCTTTTCATTTCATCTTTTTCAAGAACACTGTTACAGTGAATAACAGAAGGAAAGATTCACTTGTATGTTGGTGCAAAATAAGAAAGGCTGTCTTATGTTTTGTTCTGTTTTTTAAAATCCTATTAGATTCTATACTGAGATCATTTTTTTTAATGTGATGCTAACTGTAACATGAAGGATATACAGACTTCTTCAGAGAGTTTTGGGCTCATCAAGATAGGGTCTCTTCCAGATCACACAGTGCCTAAATATTTACTTATCATATCTCTCATTTAAAATATTCACTGTTCTCACAACAATTGCTAGTAACCCATTCCACACACTATATACCATGAAAAGAACCTGATCCCTCATGTTTTTAACACCTTTACTCAGTTTCTAGAGAAAAGTGTTCTATAATTTATTGATGATGGTTTAGGAGCTTGATAAGGAATTAGTAGCAGCTGTCCAGGACTTGAAGAGATAGCATTTTGAAGATGACGTTGCATCATTTTATGTTGATATGCTTATGTGTGTAGGAAATTGAGGATTCAAACAATATAAGGATAAAAGTAGAGTAGAGGAGACAAAGAATTGAAGTGCAGAAAACATATTGGAAAAGTGAATATGTTGTCAGTACTGTTTTCTGTAGTAAAAGTCATTGATCATACCATATCTAGATTAATGTGCACAAATTTGGTCACCTGGATTTCTAGAAAGATAAGGAAATACTGAAGAAGATATAGGATGTAAAGTTTTGGTAAATCAGAGAAAATGGAGGTGGAGATGTTAGAGACATAAATTGGTGAGAGATCACTTGTAGAGCAGATGAGGGATGTAGCATTAACAGACTTTTTTAAATGTCTTTATTTAGGAATATACTATCTGCATACATAAAAATAAAAGTAAGTTTAATATTTTTGATTTTGATACCAGGTTTAATACTACTTTCCATCCAAATGTAATCCATATTCTTTTATGGGCTGATAAAATCCATTAAAATATGATAATAAAAGGCATGCTTCCACAGTAAAAAAATTTAGAAGTATAAATTAGATTTCTCTTATAACCCATCATTAATGTTAACAAATGAATAATGTAAACCATTTGTCTTAATGAATGAACAGTGTAAGTGCATGGAGAATAGTATTTTTCCATGTGTAGTTGTGAGAGCACTAGGTTAAATATCCTGCTCTCAGCATCAGCATTAAATACTGCTGCATGCATACTTAAAATGAATGTTCCCCTCTGAGCTCATAATACCTACATTGCCATATTATGATCTCAGGGATACTACTAATTCCTTATCAGATACTTTACTGGATAATATCATCTCTCTTGATCTGAATACTGTTCAGAAATTTAAGAACTTATGTCCAGGTTATGATCTGGCTAAATGGCATAAATCTGGATACTATTGTAGACCAATTGTTGACTCAGTAGGAAGTCCTATATTCAAAATTTCCAAGCTTTTCTCAACCTTCTGACTCCCCTTGCTGGCCATTTCTATTGTTTATATATATATAATTGAAGAATTAAAACTCAGTCTAATGATGTTGTGGTTAGTTTTGACATCAACTCATTCTTCAAATGTTCCTCTTAATGACATCCTTGAACTTCTAAATTTGCATCATGATGTACATCTTAAGTTTGTTATGCACTCTGGATATTTTAGTTAGAATGGTGAACTGTAGACATAGGAATTGCAATTTATTTAGAATATTTAGAGGAGAAAATTCAATTGATACTTTTGCCATCTGGAGGAACTCATATCAATAACTAGAAGTCTTCCTACAAAAATATTAACTTATCTTAGAATCAGATTCACATTCACCGTAGAAATAGATCAAACAAAACGTTATCCTTTCTTGACAACCTTATAAAACAAGAAGTAAACAGTTCTCTCACCATAACTGACAAACTATCATGTCTGGCCTGTATCCAATAGATATCAGCTCACCATCCTTCACAAAAATATGATATTAACAATTGATTGATATCAAGAGTCCATGCAATCTGTTCTTCAGCAACATCTTTTCAGCAGGATAAGTTTTCCACCAAGAAAAACCTTCTCTGAATGGCTATAACCCAAGCATTGAAGAATATCTGTTCCGTATATTCAAGGTACCTCTGAATGTGTAGCTATTTTCATGAAGAAATTTCATCTTGCATTCACATACAAACCCATTAACTAAATCAGATTCCTTTATCTTTCTCAAAAGTACAACATTCTTACTACCTGGGTGTATCAGATTCCCAGTAACTGCAACTTATTTTGGGCAAACTGCCATTTCATTACAAAACATATTTTTGAATATCACTCTTATACTGAACTCAGTAAATATCCTCAGTTCTGCCTTGCAGAACATGGAATGAATAAATAACTGCTGGATCCTTAGGAGGATGTTAATCTGCTACATAGAAGCACCTACAAATATGAACATTTTTCGAAGCAAGTGCTCAGGTTCCTCATCGCCATATCTGAATCTCATTGATGAACTGTCTATGCTGAAAATCTGTGATATGGTATTTAAAAACTGCATTTCTTAATTTTGTATTTCTTAATTTTTCTTTTATGTATGTGTGTAATACATAGGATCCTAATCTTGCAGTAATTTTTAACCAACACTTTCATGACTGTACATAGAAAGATACTATTTCCATGTGCTTACACTGTTGTTTTAGAATTTTCCATTATTCATTCATTAACACTTATTTATTTCTTTATCCTTTTGCTCATGCAGTACTAGTAAACAGAATAACAACAAAAAAATATATGATCATAAGTATAAAAATTGTAATTTGCCAGTGTAAGTTTGTGATCCGGTTCGATGCTGATGGTACAGCATGGGAGAAGTCAGACTGAGTTCACCTTGATAAGCACACAGGCAGCATTCAGTGGTGATGCGACAAATTCATCAACACTAATAGTTTGAGACACAAATTATTAGTCATAAATTATCAGTGTCCATCAGTGTACAAAATATTAGATAAAAAAATAAAGTATGAATTAGATACAGAAAATTAATATCTAATTCATACTAATAAACTTTACTGTAGACACATTTTATTATCTTCTTTTAATAATGAGTCATATTGATAAAGAGCAGCAGAGATAATGTGCATCTTTGTATATTCCTGGTTTTACATCAGAACTTTTTTTTGTACGTTCTTCACTTCTGACTTCTGACTGACATCTTGTGTTAACTCGGCAGTAAACATCTTAATGTAGTGTTAGCATTTTTAACATCTTTCTTTTTGGCATCTTATCTTATGCTTTATATCTACAAAAGTTTAAAAACTTAAATATAAATCTTTGTCATAATCTTGTGATTTCTAAGATATTTGTCTTAAAGTAAATATCTGGTCCTTACAATCCCCATTTTGAACTGCGCTCGGCTTGGTCTTTTTCATATTTCTCAGCAGTTTTTCTTAGTTTTCTTTTTCTTTTTCCTCTTAAGTTGCTTGCAGAAATTTTATGTGGAACATTACATGGAAATTCCTCTATTATTGTTACATTCAATTTTAATTTACTTTGTATAGATGGGTACAATGATAACTCTACTCCGGTCATCTAGAATTCATCCCTCTGACTAGGCTTTTTGAATTTTAATCACTCAGTTTTTGATTGAGTATCACCTGGTTGACAGAAAATGATAATAGATACAAGGACAGAATGTAAAGGCTATTGTATTTTCAGGGAAGATAGAGTGAATAGGAGAAGGAGGTTAGATATCGCTGATGATAGCTGAAGAACTGCAACCAAAAAAAAAAAAAATTAGAAATTAAAGAAGATTTTTGATCTTGGAAAGATTGTTCATTTGAGACCTCTATCTCACACCAGATGGTGTGAGATAGAGGCCAATAGGACAAAATATATTGTTGTTTGCTGCTGTAGAACCAGGAGGTCTTCAGGAAGATTAAATGCAGCATATTGGCAGATTAGCACAATGGATGGAGGCTGAACAATGGGAGACTGCAACTTATTATGGGGGCATAGATTGGAGAGAGGAAAGGGAGCATGTCAAGATGGAAGTGGAATTTAACAAGTTTATAAGGGATAATTACCTGAAACAACATGTTATGGGGGGATCAGGGGTTTGAGAGCATTGGATCTGGTAGTAGCTTCAGAAGATATATCCGCAACCAAGTAGTGGACCTTTGGATCAGTTGGGAAGAGTGACCATGCAGTCTTGTTCTGGGAAGTTGCTAAACATGTGGAATTCTCTGTCAAGAAAGGGTTTATGTTGAACTATAAAGCTGGTAATTATGATGGACTTAGGAGGCATCTTAGAGCAGTGCCATGGCTTGAGAAGCTACAGGAAAGAATGTCAGTAGTTCATGGGAAGTCGTCAGGGATTGTTTGAGAGTGACAGTATTAGACTGCATATCCAAGGTCAGGATAAACTAAGTAGGGATTAAGTTGATGAGAAGAGATATAAAGCAAGAGCTGCAAAACAAGAAAACACTTTGGAGGGAATATAAAGAAAAAGTGATCAGAATAGTCATGAGCAGTGCAAAGTTCAAGCAAGAAGGGTGACTAGTATGGTAAGAAAGGCCAAATCAGATTATGCGAGAGAATTAGCTAAGCGTGCCCAAGTAAATCCAAAATAGTTTTTTTGTTATGTAGCAAGTAAGAGGAAATATGACTATGATAGGATGACTTTGATCAGGCTGATAGTAGGAAGGTGACAGAGGCAAAATAAATAGTTGAGTTGCTGAGTGATCATTTTTGCAAAGCTGTGTCATTCAGTTAGTGATTTTACAATTGCTGATATGATAGAGATGCATGTCAGAATTGAGGTAAATGAAGAGATGGTGTATACAAATATACACATCCTCTTCATTCAAAAAAGTAACTTTTTGTATACTTTTGTATTTTGAGCCATTCTGAAGTTCACTATTTAACAGTTACATAATTGTTGAATTTAGATTTTGGGTGTTGGATTTGCTGATATCTTCACAGGATGTGGCTGTGAATGAGGTATCAAAACTGCCACCTGTCAGTAAGAGGTATTGGCTTGTAATGTAGTCCAAATGGACTACATATATCAGGAAGGTATATATGTGAACTATAAGGTGGCTGATTATGAGAAGCTCTGTAGTCAACCAGAATTAATGCATTGGGTCAATGAGTAGTGACGAAAAGATGTTGACAGTGCATGGGAAATGCACTGGTATGTAGAAGGAAGCAAGCATTAGTAGAAATAAAAGTGAAAGAATCAGAGGTGTATCAAGTGTTGCTTGGTTAGATATTAATAAGGCTGTAAGAATGGATGATATCATATTTTTAAAGAGTTAGCCATGCCCTCGACTTGTTTATTTAATAAAAGTCTTGCAGTATGGAAGGTTCCTGAGGAGTAGAAAGAAGGCAAAATAGTACCTTCCACAAGCATGGTTCTAGAACAGAAGTTTCCAGTTATAGAAAAATCTGTATATCTGTAGTTGTGGTCAAAGTGTTGGAGAAATTGGTTAAGAATAGAATACAGGATTGGATTGATGGATATATGATTATCTATAATGGTCTGTATGGGTTTGAAGGGTAGGTCCTGTCTTAGCAATCTGCTTGCATATTTAAGATAAGGTGATAAATGTTGGATATGGGAGATTCGTATACACTGATTTTCTTGGACTTTATAAAGGCATTTAATAATTACCATATGACAGATTGGTGTATAAGTTGCTGAAGATGGTATTGGATAACAGATTGGTTAGATGGATCGGAAATTGCCTTTCTGAAAGATACCAGCAAGTTGTGTATGATAGAGATGTAAAAATAATCATAATTTAAAATTCTGAATATTTTTATGTATTGTTTATGTTAGTATGTTTATTAGTTTGTTTCATAACATGCATTGTCGGCACTTGCGATGTGCCCGTTATACTATTATTATTATTACTATGTGACACCTCCAGGGAGTCTAAAGACTCATCGTAGGAGGGCACACTGCTGTACTTCACTAGATACATCTCATCCTCTACACTACTACTTAATTCTCCAACTATGACACTACTATCAACAATAGTACTTTTGTCTGTAAATTACGTGTGTTTTGAAGGCCAATTTGTCTGTATGCTGGATGAAAAATCCAAGTTTTCGGGAGAAAAAACCCTGCTACCACCGTATAAGATCGGCTAACTCACCTTCAACTGAAAAAGCCCATATAAGGATTCTGCTCGTCACAACGAGAATCTAACCCAGGTCTTTTCCAATCAAAGGGCGCACTGTTTCGTTGTTCTTCCAGTTACGCTTATTTAAATTGTTTTGTCAAAATGAAATGTAAAGAAGTTAAAAAATCGATATACTTACCAGATTTTGAATAGTTGTGTTACTTTAAACAATTTTATTGTGGTTTAAAATATTAAGTTGTGTTTTATGAAGACATTCTCTTGTCGCTAATAGAGACAACATGTCAGCCATTATACCTAGCTTCTTGCTTTCCAGTTTCATAGAGTGCGCATGCTCACCAAGAAGTTTGATGTGTGATTGACAGCTGACAAGGAGAGCATTCGGTATCGAAGTAACAAGAGAAAACGAGCGTTTGGGAGGAAAGAAGAACACAAGCCTGCAGACATTTAGATTCGGAGAAAATCGAGTTTTTTTTTGGTGACAATCGGAGGAAAATTAATAGTATATTCCGAAAAAGGAATCGTGGAACTATGAAGTTTCAAAATGGAATAAGTATTGATAAATAAAAGAAAATATTGCTATAGATGTTTTAAAAGGAATATTCGAGGAAACACTAATTGGAAGATTAGTAGTAGATTCCGAAAAGGGAATCGTAGAACTGTGAATTTTTTTAAAGTGGAAGAGTTAAGACTGTCAATAAGCATTAGTGAATAAAAGAAGAAATTGCTATTTACGTTCTAAAGGAATGTTCGTGGAAACACTAATTGGGTAGTTTCATCTGTCTTAAGGACGCCAGATCTAACTATTATTTCTACTAAAAAGGAGACAGAATTGACTCAGGAAGAATTAATGTGTGCTACATGAGTGATGAGAAAGGATCCTATGAAAATGAAGAATAAAGTCATATATCTTCGGAAAAGGGCCTTAACAGACAGAGAAACTGGCTATGAACATTTTGTCATTGTGAAAACAAAGTGTTTAGTTTAGTCTTAAATGTATGTTTATTTTAAAAGGCCTTGGATCCAATTAAGTTAGGTAATATTGTTTGAAGTGTGTATATATTAAGTGTTTGTGTTTTATTAAATGTGTTTATTATGTATTTTGGTCTTGAGTTAGTGATTTTTTGGATTCTGAAAGCAATAGTAAAAAAGAGGTCATTGCACCAATCGGAGTGAACCCTAGCAATAAATAAATATAATAAAAGCACTCAGAAATTAAAAATAATTGTTAGAAATAAAGAGATCAAATAATAAAAAAATCCTTTCTTTTTACAATGGCACAGCCAACAGGATTAATATTAAATAAAATAATCTCTTATATTAACAGAGCAATGTCAAAGATATAGTGGAATTATTTATTCATCAGTGTATATCATAGGTTAGTCTCAGGAAAGGAAGATCACCACTGGTGTGCTTCAGGATTTTGATCTTAGGCCCTACTGTTTGACTTGTTAATGATAGTTCATGTGGATTGTCTGGGGATCTTCAAACGTTTACTCATGATGCAAAATTAGGTAGAATTATCCAGAATGTTGCTGATGTTAATTCTTTACAGGAAGATATGAATAAACTTTTAGCTTCGACTGATGAGTGGGGTTGTAGTTTTAATATTAATAAATACCAGGTGTTACACTTTGGAGTGAAGCAATATAAGGCTACATACTGTATTAATGGATCTGTACTTCAAGAAGTGGATGAGACTCGCGATCTTGGAGTGATAGTAGACGGTGGACTAAAGTTCTGGAGGCACATTGCAAGTGTTGCAAAGACTCCACATTGTATTGCTGCTATAATAAAAAGTACATTGACATGTAGGGATAAGGAGGTGGTCACTATATAAGGCATTGTTCCGACCACACATGGACTACTCTGCTCAAATTTGTTCACTTAGTTTTCATTGTGATTCAGAAACACTAGAGAGGATCCAAAGGCAAATGATCAAAGTGATATTGGAACTCTGGAGTGTTGGTTATGTGTAGACTGGTTGAGGGAATGTAGATAGGAGAAAAACTGGATATATGATAGAGACCTTCAAGTTAGTTAAGGGATTCTACCTGATTTATAAAAGGAGTGGGCGTTAAGATGGGAAGAATGAAAGGCCATCCCTAGAAGTGTATAAAGATGTGGTGAAGAAGGGTGTGGGAAGTAGATTTTTTACACGGAGAGTTGTTGGTGAGTGGAATGCATTGCTGAGTGTGAATTCAGGAAGCATAAATAACTTCAAAGAACCTCCGTAGCTCAGTCAGTATAGACAAAGGTCAGAAACACCTGGGTTTGATTCCCATCCATGATGTGAGAAACCTTTATCTGGTCTCTTTTGACTAAAGGTGAGAACCAGTCTTGTATGGAGATAGAGGATTTTTTCTCCCTAGAACAGGCAAACCGAACCCCCTGTGAACACACACGATCTACAGTCACGAATACTTGCCCTTAGAGGATGCAGCAGAGGAGTAACGAGCTGGCCGTGTTATTTCATCGTAAACCCCCCTCATTAGGGAATTCTACCTGTCCTAAGGGATGGATGGGAAGGAAATAACTTCAAAGTTCATTATGATAGACATGTTGTATGATAGACATGCGCATAATCATAAAATTTATATGCATCTTTATGTTGGAACTTAGTGTTATTTATGAGCAGTCCCTGTTCTGAACAAAAATCCAGCAGGTACTGATCATTATTAGCATATGCTTCCTCAAAAGTTTCTTATATTTCTGTGTTTGTGATTCCTTTCATATTCTATTTAGATCTCCCAGGAGAAGTTTTTCTTGAACAAAAAGAACTTATTTCTCTGCTGAAATTTCAAAATATTCTTAATGAAATAAAATCTGTGCAATTAAAAACACAGATCTTTCTCATTTTTTAACATTGATGTCAACTGATGGAAATATTTTACAATCTGTTGCTTATTCACATTAATGGCATTTGACTATTTAAGCAGTGGTAGAAATGGGCTTAATGCTCATTATGAATTTGTTGTTTGCTAGCCTAACAGTGCTGGTTATTGATGCAATTCAAACATTATTACCCCCCCCCCTACTCTATAGTAGTTATATCAATTATGTTCTGATTGAATTATAATGAAATTTTAATCATACTCATGCTAATATATTCTACCTAATATATGAATATCAGAATGCCTTAGAAGGTAATAACTTTGCAACATGTAAATATGTTTATAGCAAATTGAATAATTGTTAAAAATGTACTGAGTATATTCACCTAAGAAAAATTGATTTCTAGGAGGAAATCAAATTATTAATAATAATCATTATTATTGCAGGTATGGATAGCTGAGAAGTAGATAAGACATAAATTACCAGTACCTTAGAAATGAGGATATTTTAAACTGAGCTCTGCAGATTGTGGCATTATAACAGTGAGGTGTTATTTATGACCCATTCAGGTTTACTTTAAGAAGGTGTAGTTTTAACAATCAGTTTTGTTTTCCTTTATTTCTAGTAAAGAAATAAAGTTTCTTTACTAGAAAAATGTGCTATGTATATTTATGCAAGGATGACCTAAAAGTGTCTAGAATTTTGACATTTTTATTTTAATACTACATTAAGTTTATGTATATAAGTCATTGTCTTATGTTCCTGAATATAAGACATTGTCTTATGTTTTTAAGCAATCCTTCTGCAATCAATTCAGTTATTTTGTGATATCATGTTCCTTTGAGGCAAAAAACTGAGAACTGTCTCAGCTTCCTTGGCATTGGTGAAACACCAATGTGCACAGTAATTAATTTTTTTTGTAAGAAATCTTGTGAAATATATATAATCCATCTGATGACTATTTCACATGAGGAAGAAGCTTTTTCTTGAGCCTTGATTTTTTTTTTTTTTCTTGTTATCAAACTGCTCTGTGTAATTAAGCGTTGCCATGTTGGAGAAGTACCCACTTTCAGTTTTGTTCTGAAACCAGTTAATTAAAACAGGAAGTGATATTTCACCAAGTGATTTATTCTGGTGATGTGAGTACACTTTTTGTTTTGGGTAACAAATTGTTTGATGAAACGTTAATCCTGAATATTGGTGAACAATTCTCTATAGACATTGGTGATTTGAAAGAATGTTTCAACAGTCAGCTCTTGCCAACCTAGCGAAGATGACATTGCATGTCATTTGCGACTCAACTCTACTCATTGGTAACAACATTGATTGTTAAGCTTCTTCTGCTTGACAACATTTTAGGATTCTTGAGAGTGGAGGCCTTCATCCAGCAGTAGTCAGAAAATGGCTGATGATAATAGTGGTTTTGAACAAGGTTGGTCTTTGAGAGTACTTTCAGTAAAATTAGATATTTTTCAACTAGGTCAAATGTGTCAATTTACACTGTATTTTGGTTTTTCTTATGCCATCTGTTTCTCTGGCAGATGTTTATGCTGCTTAGGCTGAGCATCTCTAAGTAGGAACTTAGAATTGAAATGTCATCATCTTATTCCTGATATGTACCTTCAACATTTGCAGGATACTATGATAATACTACAAAATTAAGTTCACCTTATTACTGGCTTTTTATCAACAGTTTCCTTCCAGAATAATCTGTTGTCATATCCTAAATTGGCAAATCTAATATTTCAGTCTTCTCTGGCAGTAAAGCTTCAATCTGTCTTGATCTTGATTATTCTCTGATTCTTTTCCTGTGATCCTAACATGAAACAGCTGTTTTGCTAACCTTTGTTCTTCTTCCATTCTGTTCAAGGTGGATATTAACAGATATACCGGTCTGTACAAAGTAGATTAAGCAGCAGATGTCAGAAACTTTATACACTCTGGAATGTGCAAGAGGGTGAGGCTGATCCTTTGGATAGCAGATGAAGGTTCTTACAGGATGTTTAGTTTGAAAATGGTATGAAGATTTATAAAGAACTTAAGCTATCTTTTGATGTACTCCAGATGGGAATAAATTTGTTATGATCTTGTGTGTGGGAATGCAGGTGATATTTTGTGTATTTTATAGAATTGTAGCCAAGGCTTGACGAATATGCCTACCACTGGTGAACATATTTGTTTAGCATATTTGTCTGCAGTTGGCGAATAGCTGCAGACCTGACAAAATAGACAATTTTTTTATTTAATAAAAAAAAATCTAAACAAAATGTTTTTTATTCTTTTAACTTGAAGAAAACGCAGAAAAATATGTCATAATATAAAAGCCATTCTAGTACCAAAAATTAATGTAACAAATTATATATTTCCAAAAAATCCATGTTGCTTTCACTGTTTTTCCTATTCTTCATTCCATTTACACATCTTAGATAATTACTCTCTTACTAATAGCTCACTCTCTTAGAGATGAAGAGAATTCCTATTCTCTTCATGTATAAAAGTCATTTCTGAATACATCTGTGAAAAGCTTTTAAAAAAAATTTGAGTTCCTGACAACTTTCAAGCCAGTGACAATATTTTTTCTATCCTGCCTTCCACAAAAAAGAGAAACTCTCTCTTCACTCATTCAGATGTGTACCAGATCCCTTGTTCCTGAATTCTGTCCTTTTTGGTGAGACAGAGTTGCACTATAGACATCAGACAGTCAGCACATGTGGATTACTTTAGTTTTCTCCAAGCAGAGAAATCTGGTCTTGCAGAACATGGAATTTTACTAGCCACAGGATTCTAAGGGACAAAAAATAATTCTTCATGCATGTTCTTTCAACTTTGAAACACTCTTCAAAAAATGCTATGAAGCTCTTTGCAGTCAACTAATCTAAATTGCAGTGATGGTCTAAAAATTTCAAAATTCTGGGAAGTGGTGACTTCCCTGTATTTGAGAACGTTAATTTTAATATGTATATATAATTCTTATGAAAAGTTTACACACACACACACACACACACACACACACACACACACACACACACACACACAAGGGGCAAATATTCCAGGTGTGCATCCACGGAATAGCAATATCACCAATATTATATTGCATTTATTCCCATTAAAAGACTTCACTAATTGTTTCCTGGCTTCGCCTGATTCCTAAGATTAAACCCAGTACTTCATGAATAGACACTTTTCGATGCTTAAACATTGCATTGCATTCGCGTTAATAGTTTGGGTGTGTGGCCACAAATACATACACCTTTGAACAGATGTACAGATGGTGTAGCGGGTCAAATTCTGAGTGTTCCAGCGGTTTTAAACCACCCAGAAGGTGAGGCAGGGTGAGCACTGAGACAATAGCACCTAGTGGCTGTGATTGGTTATTGTGTCTGATGGGAGAGGAGTGTTTTTCCATTCGTTCGAATGATAAACAAAGCTACTCGTTTTTTCTTGCTTGTGCAGTATAGTATCTATTGAGGTTGGAAAGTTTTATGTTTTTTTTTTAATTATGCCATCATCATACAGTCACTTATTCATGTCTAGACTTAATAGGATCACATGCTGGTCGCTCTACCCAGCAACTTATAGGACACACACATATCACAAATGTCAATTATTAATTATTTGTTTGCAATTAAAGAAAGTATTTTGTAATCACACTTATTCTTTCCTTTACATTTTCCATTCTCACATGACTTACAAATGATGGTTTGTATATTTGAATTACTCCTCTGAGTAATTCAAATATACAAACCAAATATAACATTCTTCTTCATTATTGTTTTCTAATATATTTGAAAACAAACATATTGTTTTTTTCCCACTCTATGCAGATTTGATTACAATTAATTGATAAATTAAAGTATTCCAAGTTATCCTACAATTCATTACATTAGACCAATTAAGATGAGTACTGATGCACTCTTAACACTTTCATATTGATAAAAAAATGTGGTCAAATTGACATGAATTTTGTAGCGCAGATTGCATAAGCCACACTACAGCACACCCCACCGAAATGGACATGCGACGCCTCTGACACACACACACACACACACACACACACACACACACACACACACACACACACACACACACACACACACACACACACACATCTGGTCCATACCCAAAAGGCCACAAGACCTATTGCACACTAGTGCCATGTGTGGTCAGGACTATAGTCTGTATAATATGTGAACCATGATGAAT
Source organism: Typopeltis vanoorti (assembly GCF_054136105.1). Taxonomy (NCBI): domain Eukaryota; kingdom Metazoa; phylum Arthropoda; class Arachnida; order Uropygi; family Thelyphonidae; genus Typopeltis; species Typopeltis vanoorti. The sequence goes on along the minus strand of NC_143551.1, from coordinate 137,309,598 downwards.
AGAAGAAAGGAGTCTCTTCACATATATATAGTCTGTATATATGTACACACACACACACACACACACACACACACACACACACACACACACACACACACACACACACACACACACACACACAGGTAGTGCCTGACTTTACATGTTAATTAGTTCCAAGCATAAGCTTGTAAAGTGAGAATTTATTTCCCATAGACATAATATTAAAAACATGGATTACATTCTCAAATGAAATTTGATCATAGTAATGTTAAATAAAAATCAAGATCGGCAAAGCAATAGTTTATACTTAAACAATGATTTATTTATCCAAAGAAATGAAAACATATCCTTGAAAAATCAAGCAAATTATAATAAAGAAATTATATCCTGTACAAATGACAATCCTGAATGCTCCTGGAGGGTACATATCAGGAAATTGATGATGATGATGACAAATGATAAAGACTGTTTATTCTTAATCATCAAATGCACACTCGTTAATGCACAGAGTCTTTGCTGTGTCTTTTTATAAACATCACACTCTGTTGTACTAATTTGTTTTTTTTTTTTGAGAGTTTATTTTTCACTTGGTTAGACTATAATAAGTTTAGTTTAATCCTTTATCCAAGTGTGAGCAAACAAAGTTTGTGCCCGAAAGTATCTTCGGGCGCAAACAGTAGTGCAACAACTAGGGTAAGGTAGTGCAACACCAGATGTTGCACTACCTTACCCCAGTCCTGAAGATACTTTCGGGCGCAAACTTTGTTTGCTCACACTTGGATAAAGGAGTAGACTAAACTTATTATAATTTGTTTTGGCTTATTAATAAGGTGGATAATTTGTGAAAGAAGGCAACAAAAATGAAGAGCAACATAAAACAGGTCTTTGTAACTTCAGTATTGTAACTGCTTTTTGTTTGTTATATGAGTCAGTGAAATGAGGTGGCTCTTATCTGCCTGAACAAACAAATTCTGTGTTTATGAACATTCAGCATTTATTTATTGCAATTAATATTCATATTTTTAATTTTTTTTGTTGATAAAGCGAGAACTCGTAAACTAGGAACTGCCTGTATATATACACATGTATTCAAATTTGATTTAGTTATTCATTCTCTTTTTTATTTGCATTTTTTATATTCACTATACATTAAGAAACCATTAATTGCATTTTTGAACCCCATGTGCAATTTTTGTGCAAATATTTAATTTTTTTTTTTATTTCTAATTTAGTAAATTTTTTTTTAAAACTTACTCATTACATACACTTTTATACAATGTAACAGGTATTGTTCTCCATAATCTTTTGGCTAAGTTTGCTTATGGTTGTGTTAATGACTGTTAACAGTTCCCATGGGTTTCTAATAGTATCATGTGATTAGCTGGAAAGTAGAAAGAAAGCAGTCAATGTGTATGTGTTATCATTCCATTTGTGCTTCATCTGTCTATCTTTTGTTTCTATGTATTTATTCTAATGATATGTTGAGATACTCATCATGAAATATAAGGATTTTATATTAAATGCCTTATTTTTCTTGATATAATTTACATGTATAATAAGTTCATCGTAAAGATGGCTAAGATTCTTCAGGAATATAATCTTCATGCAACTTGATTGGGTTGCTAGCTGCATGTCATGTGCAGCTAGCAACCAATATGTGTTCTCAGCCTCCTCTTCTACCATATTCTGGAGTGTATGTATAAGGTTCCTTGTGTCTGTAGCTTAGTTACCAGCTCTATCAGCATGTCATGCAGCTAGCAACCGATATGTGTTCTCCAAAGGGTCAGCCTCCTCTTCTAGCATATTCTGGACTGTGTGTATAAGGTTCCTTGTGCCTGTAGCTTAGTTACCAGATCTACCAGTATGTCAGCATCTTCCTGGAAGAACATGAGAATTACATTTGCTGTTATTTGTATGGCAAGTCAGAACTGGCAGACTGCTATCTTCATATAAGAGATTAAATGGAAGACAGTTTTGCTGCAAGGAGAGAGAAATCTGAGACTATTTTAAGAATCAGCATTAGCTATGAAACACTCCAACCTCATAAGTATGATTGCATTAATTTGTAGAAAGATCTGGATAACAGTCTTCACATTTAGCCTGTCTTTTCTGAATCAATTTATTTTTTCATCCAACCCACTAGAGAGCCTGTTTGCAACAATGTAATTGATTGCTGTGGCTTACCACAATTGCATTTTGATCTGAAGATGTTATGAAATCCAGCAGAATATTAGTAACTCACTAAATTATGTATTTATTTCATTCTTCTGCTGTTGTTTATACTTGGAAAAGCACTATTATGAATAACGACCAACTCCTGATCCTATATTACGTAAACTACTATAAGTGGGATACAACGAATATTATCTCCAAGTTGTTGAATTTGCTTGACTGGATCAAGTTTTTATTGTAACTTCTTAAGTATCTTACCTACTTGAGAAGAGGCTAAAAGTAAGTGTGTGAGAGAAACTTGATAAAAACAGCAATGTTCAGGCCAAATAGCTCAGTATCAGATTTTTACTTTAAGACAGATAATCAAGAAGTAGATATATAACTAGAATTGGAATTTTTTTGTAGATGTGACATATGACATGGTACCAAGAGAAAAGTTGTTTGGAATGTTATAGTTATATATGGCAGATGAGACATACAGAGCAATGTGTAGTCTATATTGAAGTTGTTAAGGCTGTAGTTAACATTGAAGAAGCTACAGGAAGATGGTTAGATTTCTGATTAGTTGTAAGACACAAATCTATATGGATCATTATTGTGAAAACTGCATTAAAGTTATTCAAAAATAGAGATGTTCAACTTTATTTTAATAAAGCAGTTTATTTTATGAGTTAATGTTATATCCCTAAACAAATTAAGTAAAAGTATCAAGTTTTTTTAATTAAAATTGAATAACTGCTCTAATAACAAATTTGGCATGAAAATCAACATAAAAAGATAACTGTAAAAATAGATAAAACCTGGAACACATGAGTTGTGTTCTCAATGGACAGGTATAGTATTCTTTATCATAGCTATCCTTTGGAGTACATATCTGGAAATTGATTATGATGATAATAGTTTCATATTCAAACTTTTGTTTACTTTAGGATAAGAGATGGATGAAACAAGATTGTAAATTTTTGTCAAGCTTAAATATGCTAGTTGACTTACTGGAAAATGCTTGTCACAACTGTTTCAAATCCAGAGTATGGCAATATGCTGTTTTTTTGTGTGTGTGTGTTATGAAGAAATGATATATAAATGATTTGAATTTATCTCCCTATTCATTAGACCTCAGAAAAGGCTGAAACTATATAGAGTGTGGCTCTTTCTCTGATGTGGCATAGAGTCCCATATATCCTTCTTAGTTCTTAGGGATATAAGATATTTATGGCAAGATGTAGTAAGTCAGCTGTCTAAGTAGAGTAATCTACCATTTATCCAACCTCACTGGGAAAGTCATTTGCCTTTCTGATAATTGAAGGGTAGATACTCTATCTACCAATAATTGTCCAGACACTTTAACAATTTACAATTGATACCAGCAGGCAAACCCTAATACTGGGTATGTCCATCTTTGACTTTGATCACCTCCTGCACCCTCTGAGGGAGGCTTTCCACCAATGTGCGGCAGACATTTGTCTCCATTCCTTCATCAAAGCAGCACTGAATTCAGAGACAGATCAAGGACTTGCTGCTCTGGACCTCAATTTTCACTACCATTCGTCCCACTGTTTGATGGGGGTCGAGGTCAGGACTCTGTGCAGGCCAGGGTAGTTGTTTAACATCCATCTTTTTATACAATTCCATAACAGCTTCAGCTTTGTGACGTGGAGCATTGTCATCTTGATAGTAGCATGGGTGCGTTCCATAAAAACTCGACAGTGTAGGCAGCACCTGATTATCCAGAATATCAAGGTACTGAGCTGCCTTCATGGAACTGCAGACAAAAACCAATGGTCCTTCTCCAAACTAGCTGAATGCACCTCACAACATTACCCCAGCCATCACCAAACTTTACTGTGGGTATAACACATTGTGGTAACAAGCATTCACCAGGCTGCCTCCACACCCACACTCTGCTATCAGACTGGAAACAGGTGAACCTTGATTCATCAGTCTAGAATACCAGAGTTTTCCACTGGTCAGTTGTCCTGTTCACATGCTTTTTGCACCAGGCCAGACAAGCCACCTTGTTCGTTGTTGTGATGTTCGGCTTGTGTGTGCTGTTGCTCGTCTGTGGAAACCCAGCAAATGGAGTTCTTTCGTAAAGTATTAGTGCTCACTATAGTGTTACTGGCACTCTGGAACTTATCTTGGTTGGTCTGTGCTGGTTTTTGTGTGCCACCCAATTCAACATCCTCCTGTTCCTGTTGGTAATTTTCAGTGGCTGCACTAGTGATGCCAGAACATCTCCATTTGTTGATCACATTGCCAACCATTGATTTTGGATGCTTCAGTTGAGTGGCAATGGCACATATGGACATGCCACCAGTGTGACAGCCCATGATGTCACCTCTCTTGAAGTCACCGAGTTCAAGTCGTGTTGATTTAGCACCTGTATTCAATTGCTATGATGAAATACTGCTTCCTAGTATCTGTACACTGGTTTTTATATTATTAACAAACCTGGAATATTCCATAACTTCAAATAACAGGAGTGTCTGAACAATTATTGGTAGATAGTGTAATTAAAATACAATTACATGGTACTGTACCAGAAGTTGGTTCTTGTACATAAGTTGGTTAATTCAAGAGTTATTTTGAAGGTCAGATGATAGATTACTAAAATGGAAAATGTGAAAAAGCAGTAATGAAAATGTTTCCCTGCATACTTTTCTTTTTGCTTGTGATATGCTGAAAATAAGAATATAATTTTCTTTTAAGGTTTAATATTCTACTCAGCTTAGTATCGCAATTTATTTTGTGCAGTATAATAGTAATTTAAAGAAGTTGATTTTTTTTAAAAATTAAATTAGTGTTAATTCTAAATCCTTTCTAATTTTGCATCTGTTTTTTAATGTACTGTAGTTATAAACATTTACTGTATCTCCAGGTCATGGTAATTTATATATTTATTTATTTTGTATTTATGAAAATTCACATTGTCCTTCTAAGATAGATAAAAATAATTAACTTTTTTGTAAGCTGTTGTCATTTAGCTGTGATAATTTTTGATGTATCTAAGGAAGAAAAGCAACCAATAACAGAAAAAAAGTATAATCAGTGGATTTTTCACAGGTTACACTTTCTGGCAGTTTGCATTATTTTAATGTGAATCGCACCGATGCTATTGTATATTATGTACTACAGATCAGATAAGGCTCAAAAAATTTTCTGCTAGCTCACCAGTCAAGAAAATATCTCCCTCTTCACTAGTCAGGTGTCAGCCTGGATGGAGTATCTTAGTTGGTTAATATATATCAGTCACATGTTCCTTTCTTTGACTTGGTCAGTTTACAATATTTTGTTTATGTGCTATGACTAATTTTTATCTTGTGTAACCACCAGTGCTGAAGCAAATATGTTAACTAATATATTAGTATGCTTATTAATTTTATTAGACATGAAATTATATAGAGAAATACTAAGGGAAAACATGCTCTTTTAAATTCTTTTTTTCCTGTTATATACACAGTATTGTGTTTTCTTAGCAAAAACTAGCAATAATCAGGAAACTTAGCAATTGTTCCATTATATATTTTGTTGGAATCTTTTACCTTGTTTGTTATAAAATAGTATACCTATATTTTTGGGGAATAGATTCTGATGAACATCTTAAAAGCATACTTTTTTTTTTTAGTGATATCACCATTTAAATTCTGCCAAATTATTCTTCTATGTATTTATAGTTGTTTCCTTTGTACCCAGAAATCTATGAATTATGAATTTAAATCAGTTTCCCAATTTTTTTTGTCTCAACCACCTTTTATAATAGCCAAGTAACCTGTGTCCCCCTCCGCATTTGCACCAAAAGGCATTTTTAATAGGCTAAAGAAAACACATTAAAAATAGAATTTTCAGAATGTATAATTATAATATATAATTGAATATAATTCTAACCTAATATTTAATTAATCTAACATTTTTTGTGATGGTTGCACTTGCATCTGAGCAACCAGCTTCAAAATTTGTGGCTTCACTGAGCAACATCTGAGCAACCAGCTTCACCATGCTTCACATTCCCAGTGAAGCATGGTGACATATCCAAATGTCACCATTCTTAACTGGGAATGCTGGCTACATTCAGAGAAGCACAAATGCAGCTTCTTCTTCTGTAAGCTCAGGGAAGTACTGCTGAAATTCCTTTTCAAGAGATTCAAGGTGCCTGGTAATCTGCTTTTTCAGATTCCTCTACCACACTGCAGAGTTTTTCAAACATGGCAGTGTTTCCAGGATTTACTTTCCAACACCAATTTTGCAGCTTGGATACAAATGCCTGAAGATTGTCTTGAAATTAGATGATGTGTGTTTTCTTTCCTTGAAGTTTCAGGTTAAGCTTATTTAGCATCTAAAATGTCTGCTAAGTAACAACTCTTTTCTTCCAAGTTCAATATTAAAGTAAGCCACAAGGTCATGTTTCTCTTGCACTTCCAGGAACAACTTGATTTCACCAACTCAAAGACATGATTGGCAACATTTCCTTTCGACAACCAGCATATAGCAGTGTAGAAAAGAAGTGCCTCATGATCAGAATTCATGTTTACAGAGTTCTTTAAACAGATGGTATTGAGGGTTCCAGATTTGATGTAATTCACAATTTTGATCAGAGACTCAAGTACCTCTGAATCGTGCAGTGCCCTTTGCTTGGGGAGCAAGTTCTTTCACATTTGTCTGAAAGCTCAACTTTGACCCTAGCATAGCTGGTGCTCCATCTTTACAAACCCCACCGATGTTTTTCTACTGTAGTCCTCCGGTTTCAAAAAAAAGGTATTTATCTTCTCCATAATATCTTCACCTTTTGTAGTAGTTTCAAGTGCACTACAAAACAGGAACTCTTCTTCGATGCCATCTGAATGAATATATTTAACGAAGACAAGTAACTGAGAACATGAATTTACGTCTGCCATAGCAAATAATTAAAATAATATAAAATGTTTAATATGTATGCACATGGCAGGTCTTTGATATTTTTAAGTATCTGCTGCAGCGTACCTTTAGTCCATTTTGTCATTTAGTCCACTAGCCTGACAGCTGTTTTGAACTGGTTGGTTCTCATCAGAGACCAGGCAGAAACCTTAAGAGAGCAAAAACTCTCGTTCAGTTCTAAGGAACTTGAAATGTCAGAGAAATGTATTTTTTGGACTAATAAAAGGTGAATATATATATATATATATATAGACCAGTGGTTCTTAACCAGTGTTCCGCGAACTGGTTACAAGTGTTCTGCCTGGTGAAAGATGTCACAAGACTTATGTAACTGGAAATCCATTTGGCACAGTTAATACATCGAGTTGTGAATTTTCGTTAGAAGAAGAAGAGCAATTAGTTACCTTGTCAATGGATCGTACTCTTAAAATGAAATTCTCTGAAATAACTTTTGAAGAATTTTGTATTTTTGTCCAAGCCGAATACCCAGCTCTCTCCACAAGAGAGCACACTGAAAATTTTGGTACCGTTTTCAGCATCATATTTGTGTGAGCTCTGTTTCTCAATATTAACCCATATAAAAACTAAAAAAGTGTGAAAGACTTACTAATATAGACAAAGAGATGAGGATAGCTATATCACATATTAGACCTCATATTGCTGAAATCTGCAAAAGCCAACAAGCTCAAGTATCACATTTAAATAAGTTCCAGTTTTATAAAAGGCAAGTCCATGCATATGTTTATTGTTAGTTTTATGATCCTAATTTTTTTGGTGTTCCCCAAATTTTTCTTATAATCAAAAGTATTCCATGACTTTGAAAAGGTTAAGAACCACTGATGTAGACATTTGGGCGGTGCCGATGTCTTCTATTAGTCCGTGCTAAGGCAACTTGTGAATGCCGGGAAGTGTATTCCCATAAGCTCTCTGGTCAACTTACTTTATGAAATTTTCATAGTTTCTACGTTCGGCCTTTGAAATAATGCTGGATTTAATATCCACTTATATAATTTTGCATCGCCGAACTGAAGCCTTTTGGCTCTTTATTTTAGTAAATCCTTTAAAATAATTAAAAAACTCATTACTTTTTTTTTTTTACTTTAACATTGTTTCTCTTTTTATGGGAACAATTCAAATGATGGTTATGGAAATAGTTCAAATGATAAATAAAAGAGGAATAAATGTCTTATCAAGGTCCCTTCTAGGGCTGAATAAAAAGAAGAAAAGTTAGACTACAATTGTGTAATTGTAATTATCTTAAATTGTGCTATAAACTAGATATTAAACAGAAATTTACATTTTTCACACCCACTAAATTTTGACTCACTTTTTTGTATATATATTTTAGATTTTTTTCCCTAAGCAAGTCAATTTTTTATTTGGTTTCATGATATAACAAGATATAACATTGAACATAGCAACAAAGCAAAAAGTGGTGTAATAAAACATTCACATTCTGCGGTTGTGTGTTGCATGTGACACTCTTAGTTGGTTTCACTATACGCTATACTCCATCCTCCTTTAGTGCTTAATACTCAAGTCCAAAATAGCTGCAAGAAAACTATCTATGCTTCCAAAACAGAGTTTGAAAGAGCAAAAAAAAAAGTAGGAAACTTGCAGCCTCAGCAGAGCCTTTTGGTCTCTTGTCAAAACAATTGGTTGTAACTTTTGCCTAAAACTATTCCTGTCCTAATCATATCCTATTGCATCATCAGCCACTGAAAAAGCCAATCTGCTGGCTTCACACTTTGCCTCCAATTCACAAATATAACTGACCACAATAAATGTCCCCCCCCCAATCATTCCACATGCTCAATATACAATGCCCCCCCCCCCCCCTACATTCTTATGCCAGAAAGAGATTAGAAAAATATTGTTGAAATTAGACATAAAAAAAGTCTCCTGGCCCTGATGGGATTTCTCCAACTGTCCCGAAGGTTTGTGCACCAGAACTAACTCCTATCCTATGTCACCTGTATATACTCTTTTACTACTGGCATCTACCCCACAGCCTGGAAATTGGCATAGGTTCAACCCATTCCCAAGAAGGGTAACAAATGACTTCCATCAAACTGCTGCCCTATCTCACTGACCTCAGTTCTGTTTAAAGTAATGGAGAGAACTATCAGTTTCCAACTTCAACACTACCTCAAAGCCACTTAGCTAATAAATGACCGCCAGCATGGATTCCGTCATTGCCAATCAACAGGTGATTTACTCACGTATATCACCCATCTCTGACAAATGCCATGGAGAAGTTTGGTGAGTCTCAAGTAGTTGTACTTGATATCTCCAAAGCTTTTAACCAGGTCTGGCATAAAGGCCTACTAAGCAAACTCCCATCTTTTGTCTGTCCAAGTTGGATCAGCAGCTTTTTGTCTGGATGCACACTATGTGTGATGGTAGATGGCTCCTTATACTCTCACTGTTCAACTAATGCTGGGGTTCCACAAGGTTCTGTTCTCTCACTAGCCCTCTTCCATTTATATATCGATGACCTACTTCAGTTGACCTCCAACCCAGTACGCAGCTTTGCACATGACATCACATTGCACTCCTCCCTTTCATTTGATAAACCTTCTACACAAATCACCTCAACCTACAGAACATCAACCACCACTGCCCTCAGTTCTCATCTCCAGGCCATCTCCCAATGAGGTTCTGATAAACTTGTCAGTTTCAGTGCCAGCAAAACCCAGTTCTACTTTATTAAAAAAAAAAAAAAAAAAAAACATTTTCTTCCACTATTACATTTGACAACACTCAAATTTACAGACAGGATGAAATTTCTCTTCTTGGAATCACACTGATTCCAAGAAGATTCAAGCCTCTCCTGGTATAAACACATCACAACCATGGCCTCCTCAGCTTCCAAAAAAAAAAAAAACAAGGATTTCTCTTTCGCCGAAGAGGTTACTTCACCGCTCTACAGCTGTTAACCTTATATAAATCACAGATCTACCCAGCTATTGAGTATTGCTCTCACATTTGTGGTGAGGTTCCTAAGAGCTCCTTTGAATGCTTGCCTCAATAGAGGAGAGCAATTAAATTTATTAATAACCCTTCTCTTACCAACTCACTCTTCCCACTTTTGCACAGGCATTTGGTTTCTGCAATATGTGTATTCTATAAATATTTTTATGGCAAATGTTCATATAAAACAGCATCAATAATTCTCCCACTCAGTACTAAGTCCTTTGGAACACGTGCAGCTACCACCCAAAATCCCTTCACAGTACACCTTGAAACCCACAGAACAAGTTTCTTTTCCTCCTCCTCCATCTCTGCTACTGATGTATTGTAGAATAGTCTTCCCCCCTTATGTGTTTCCCAAGTAATACAATATTCAGGCTTAAATTCAAATGTAAACAGGATTCTTCTTTCCCAACCCACTACCCATACATGGTTCTAACTTACTATAGGTTGACTAACAACCTCTCGTGTATGGACTCAACATAAAAATAATAATAAAAAAAATGGCATGGAAGAACTTGTGGCTCAAATTGTGCCATATTTTGAAGGGTTCAAATGTAGTGAACAATGGGGGGGGACTGAAGAAGTGATACAGCTTTGAACAAAATCTTATCTTGAAGTAGCATCTGAATATGTGGAGGAATAGTTTGTAAAGTCTCATTCTGAAGACCTTGACATTGAAGTTACATCAGAACCGTTGTATAGAATGTCTACAAAAGCATTTATGATGCAATATCTAAAGGAAATTATTGATCAGGCACATTAACTGAAGTTATTGTCGTCTTATGATCATTATGACAGCTTTCAAAGATTGTTTAGGAAGTTGATTCTTATATTGAACCATATGCATTTATCCTGAATGAGATGTTGAAACTGAAACATGTAAAAATCGATTCTTTCTTTAAAAATAATTTTACTCACCCCTCTCTACCTTATAAACATTGTCAAGAATTTATCTACTACACATCAGACATCCAAAATTTTTTTACTGTTTGTTGATCACAGTAGCAGTGCTACTGTGATCCCCAAGCAACTGTGAAAACAGATGAACTTCATCCAATAAAACCAGCTTTGTGTAATAGGGAACACCCTCACCAGTATCACCATATATGCAGTTGCTGTTCATCATATTAATAAACTATGATTCAATAGATAATGTTGTTTCATTTGAGAACAGAAAAGTGAAATTTCATTAAAATTTTTTGTTATAATTTTCAAGTTTTTATTAAAATGCAATGGATATGTTGTGTCCATTGTATAGTTAATTTTTTTCAATATGTTCACAAAGACATTTTTCATTTAAAACTTCTTTTAAATTTTTCAATCATTTTTAAAAATTAACATGTAATTTACCGCATTTGCTTTTATTTTAGCATACATACTTTATTATTATACATACTTTATTAGAACACCTAAAGGCCTGTGTAGCTCAGTGGAAGTGGTGCTTGCATCCTCTACGCTAAGCTGCCTGAAGGTAGACCTAAGTTCAAGTCTAGTCGCTGACTGGAGAAACTTTTTCTAAGCTTACCTTTGACCGGTTTCCAGGTTAGTCAATCTCCGGCACAGGCAAGTAGGTTTTTCATTCCATTAAATCAAGAAAATCAACCATAGAACCCACATTATTTCAGATAGTAACATATCCTGTTAAGGTCAGGTATCCAGAGATGGCGACACTTGTTTGCCTGTCTCTTCATCAGTGCCACCTATAATTAGTGATAGACTGTCCACCCAGTCTCCAAAACCTAGATAGGATTTAAAGGCTTCGCCAATCTCTATAAGAATATAAAAAGGTGTTAGCTGAACACCATTTGTTATATACTGTATATAATAGCAACTTAAAACAACCAAATTAACTTTTAATTAGTCACATGGGGCCTGTTTGACCCCCCAAATTAAATTTATGATATTTCTTTATTTTTTAATATTTCTCATGAAATGTTTTATTTATTATAAAGTTGATTATGGTGAGTATGAAATGAACAAATCATTAATATTGCTTTATTTTTATAATAATTATTAATATTTTTATTCAGTCTTAATTTAATGTACAATTATTGCATCTTACTGAAGAATGCTCATTGTGACAAAGCGCAGACATTTTTTACTCTGACCTCATTTTATGATCCTTTGATCTTGGAAATATTACACAGCGGCCCTCTGGAATATCCAGAGGTGCTTGATTCTGGTTGTGGAGCTTCTGGAATAACCAAGTTTTCTTGTAGCTTTTTCCAGACATCCCTTGGTACTTGTGGAATATCTAAACTTTTTTTTTTTTTAAATGATCTGGTCAATTACATGGATAATTTCTTTAGAAAGTCCTTTTTTCTCATTTTAGAACTCTTAGGCAGTCCAAAATTATACAGGACATATTCATTTATTGCAGATATATTCAAGAAATGGAATAACAGCATCAAGGGCATCTTTTAGTATGTCTTCCAGGATTATATATCATACACATTTTATCACATGTATCAACACTCCCTTTTGTGGAATTATGAAATTTTATTATTTCAGACCATTATTATTTTCAGGACATTCCTCATCAATTTCAGGGGCATCGTGCATGGAAGAAATAAGAATTACAGCTTTGGACTTTGTGATTCCGTATGGCTCGCTTCTTGCTCAGTTTCATTCTCATGAATACTCAGTATTTCACCACTGATTCATCCTTTGAACTTCTTCCAAATAGGCTTCTACCTCTTCCTCTGTCAAGTTTTTACGTGAAGTCATTTTCCATACTGCAACAAATAATATTATAAATACCCACCAAGAATGCATAAAAAATAGACATAAATCACAATATTATAAATAAAACAGCTCAAAAATGCTTTGATTTACTTTGATAATGGCAAACTCAGTGTCAGCAAATGTAATCATTGCGAGTAGAACAAGAAAATATGAATAAAAGTATAAAATCTCAAAAGAAAAAAAAAATCACTTGAAAAATACTCATGTAAGTAGTCGCATAGGGTCAGAATGTCAGAAATTACTCCTTACTCCACAACTGATTGCGCCAACGGCCCGCATGCGACTGATTCGCTGTGGTGGTGGTGGTGTGTGGGGGGGGGGGGGGGGGGGCAGCAAGAAACTCAGCTACATGAAATTACAACAAAAATCCATCATTGGGTTTTTCAGAAATTAAACTTGAATGACAGCTTGGATCAAATAAACCCCATGTGACTAATTAAAGGTTAAATAAATAAACATCTTAAATAAATTAAAGGTTAAATAAATAAACATCTTTATTTTGAAGAGGGAAAAAATTGTTATCCATTGCTTTCTAATTGCAAAATTATCTTATTTTGGCATTATTTTGGATCCATGTAATTATGTTAAGCAGTTGATTGTGTCATTTTGGATTTAAGGGAAAAAGCTGTGTTCTGACTGGTTTGCCTTTTTGTGGAATGAAAAACCTTTCCTGTCTCACAAGGGCAGGCTAACTCTCTTTCAGTTATGTAAGCCTATACTATATTCATATTTGTAATTCAGGTTAGTAAACGTTTTTAAATGTAGATATCTTTGGTATATTAATTGGTAATTTATGTGATTCATAATATTTACTTATAGATTTTTATTTACTTATTTTTTTTAGAGTTGAACTCTCTTGTATAGATGTGTCGCAATATCTGATGTTCAAAAACTTTAATTTCATCATTTATGGAACTCTTTAGTAAAATGAAGTGCCCTTAATGTATGTGAAGAAAGTAGAAGTATATGAATTATGAAGTGCTTGCTGAATATGCAGTTTGTGACAGAAAAGATATGAGTATATTATTTATCAATTATTTTTAATTATGTGCAAACCTGTTTATGAGCAGACACCAAAATGCAAATTCTATGGAAACCCCATGAGACATTATGTCAGATTTTACCAGGTACAAATATTTCAGTCATCATCTTAATTGGAGGATTTTATCACACATATACATGAAAAACTGCTCTGAATTCTTACACTGGGTTATGTGAAGTTCATTGGAGTAGGTAAGTATAAAACAATTAGTTTCATTATATATCTTTTGTAAATTAAAAAAAAAAAAACTTAAATATTAGTAAATTTTTATAATATCTTAATAGAAACTTTGTGTTTAAATTTTCTTGTATTCATTGACATAGCATGGTATCATGTTTAGTTTTAATATGTTATTATATGGCTCTTTAAGTTTATAATAATATTATTATTATTGTACGGGCACTTCCATGGAATCCTGGTACTCATCGTGGGAAGCTGAATTTATCCACACGATCTATCATACCTCTCCTTGAACCCAATCCTTGAAATCCTTGAACAAAGTGCTAACAACTGATTCTGGCAATCTATTCAATTCATTCACAACTCTCGTGAAAAATCTAGTTCTCATGCACTTATTAATTACTCTTACCCAACTTCCAGAGATGACCTCTTGTTGTGCACCCTCTAGCCAAGTGCTGAAACATTTCTCCTGCATCAGTCCTATAAAATCCTTTAAGTAATTGAATGCTGCTATCATCTCCCTCCCACACAACAACCAACATTTGCAATTCACTAAGTCTCAATCTCTCTTTATTGGAAGAATTCCTCAGACCACTCACTATCTTGGTTACTCACCTCTGGCTCCTCTCCATCACTTCTTCATCCCCAAGAAATCCATGTGACCAGACCTCAGCACAGTAATACAGATGTTGTTGTATTAAGGCTTTATAAAAAGAGGAATGATAACTCCCTAATCTCTGCTGCTTAGTATGTTCTTCAATAACCAAGTAATCCTGTAAGCTAACCTGGCTACTTTAGCAGTATGTCCTCAAAACTTTAGCAGTATGTCCTCAAAACTTTAGCAGTATGTCCTCTAAACTTTAGCAGTATGTCCTCTAAACTTTAGCAGTATGTCCTCTAAACTTGAACAGTATGCCCTCTAAACTTTAACTGTCTGTCTACTACTATCCCCAAATCTGTGACTTCATCAATTTCTTGGAGTATATTTCCTTTAATGTGGTACACAGCTTGTAATCTTTGTATCCCAAAATGCATAACTTTGCAGTTTTCCACATTAAATTGACATTGCTTTGCCCATACTGAATAAACCTTCCATGTTAGAGGTTTAATGGAATATTAACAGCACTGAGAAAGGATTAAAACTAATTTTAATACTTCCAATATTTTGTCTCTGTCACAGAGACATCTTCGGGGATTACAAAAACTTTTTGTAACAACGCACACAAATACAATACAAAGTGAAACTAAAGTCCTATCTAGGTGGTGTGCTCTCTATGGGCATTTGCAGGTGGCCTGGGATGTAAAGAGGGATCTCTGATAATTAAAGCTTCCCAAATTTTGGGAAGTTTAATGCAACTGTATTTGTTTAAATTAAGTTGATTCCTGAGTGCAGATGCAGATTTAAAGAATAGTCTTTCTTTTTTGAATTTACTATGGTGGAACATTAAATTAAAAAAAGAAAAACAAAGAAAGAAAGACTGGGATGAATATGGTCCCTGGCCATTTCTCTGAAACTGTTCTAATTCAATCTTGAACTAATGTAATGCTCATCCATCCTTTTTCTTGGACTCTTACATGAATTCCAGGGGGAGTGGATTTCCCCTTTGTCATTGTTTTCCTTTTAAATATTACGTAAGAAGGCAACTTTTTTCCATCTGCAGTAATTGTGAGCATGAGCTTGCATTGCTGTTTTTCACTTCCAGTTGTGCATATTATTACACTTTTTTTCAAAATTGAGGGGTGTTTGATCAGCATTGGCTATTTGTGATACCATATAGTTATTGCTCTTTCTAAGTTGAATCACGTTACGATGAAAATCCATCAATTTATCCTTGAAATCTTTTGGCATTCTTTGGCAAAGGGATGTCCTTCGATGAAGGGAAAGACTTTTCCTTTTCATGAATCTTGTGATCCTACCTCGGCTCCCTTTCAGATCTTTGCAACTGACACCTCATTTTGTAGCTAACTCATGTGCTTTGAAATGTAACATTTCATGCAAAACACAGCAACCATCTTCATGCAAATATAACACATATTCAAGTAACTCATCCTCCAATTCAGGAAACTTTCCACTTTTAGATTCTCGGAATGCTTTTGACTTATTGGTGCTTTCTAATGCAAGTTTCTGTTTATGCCAATATTGCACATTAAACTCAGTCACTGTAAACTCACAGCCTCACTACTCGCTCGTTGCCATGTTTTTCTGCAAAATGAATAACTTGGACTTTAAAACTTGCACTATAACTTGAACGTTTCTCCGTATTTCAAGCAAAAATTAGTAATAAATTATTATTAAAAATATTAATTTACAAGACTTGAGATATGTAATGAACAATCCTTCAGGAATGACTAATGAGAAGTGAAAGCAGAGTGTGAAATGGACAGCAATGGTAGGCCGGTAGAGATAGAGCGACTATGAAGACTATATGATTGGTGTGGTATTGACAAAAGATTTCGTGACTCAACGACAAAGGCAAGCCGACAATTGTTGAGTTGAAATGCTGATTCTCTTCAACCAAATTCCAAAATATCTGAAAAAAACTGCCATAATAACAACATTCACTATATATTTCTCAGTTTTAACACATTCACTTTGGTTGGTGCTTCACCTGTTTATCGTTCTGACAGGACTCTTTATTACCATTTGTGTACTGCTTCCGTGGGCGGGCATAACTGACACAAAGTTTCAACCCTTCAGTTGAATTTTATTGCTATTTGTTTGCATGCTGCTTCCATGTTGGGCTGGCAGGCAGAGTCACACACATACATTATGCAGCATGTTAGTTTCAATTCGGCAGTAGAATTTTATTTGAAGTTAGCCTTTGTGATCTGTCTTAATGACATTAAAAATTTCAAATGCAACCAAACAAACATTTATTTCATCTCATGTAATTGAAAATAGTTTTTAGTTATATATATAAAAAGAGAAATAACACTGAATGAGAATGGCAGAGGTATTTCTCTACTGAATGTTCCTGGTAAGATTTATGCAAGTATACTTGAGAAAGAGTTGCGAAGGATTGTGGAAGAGAAGTTTGGTGAAGAACAAGCTGGATTCAAGCCAGTTAGAGGCTGTCAGGATCAGATTTTCACTGTACAATAAATAGTTGAGAAATCTGGACAGCAGAGCTGTGCGAATCAGGTAAACTGTAGCTAAGGCTGCTATTCATGTGAGTTGAATCTAAGGTAATTTCTTTAGACTCAAGAATACGTCTTTCAAGTTCATAACATTTATGAATATTAGAAGTTTGAGACCAGCCTATTTGATGTTGGCAGCCTTCATCAGAGTTTATAGAGAACAAGACGTGGCTGGCGAGAGCGCCAGCTCGGATCCTGTTATAGGATATATCTCTTTTGTGCTCTTCAACACGGAGAAGGATAGATTTATCAGTCTGTCCGTAGTAAGGGTTTTCCACAATTACACATAATCTTGTATACTCCTGGGAACTGAAGATGGTGATGTTTATCTGTAGGTTGACTAAGGATAGAACGGAGTTTAGGAAACGTAGAGAAACATGTTTTGATGTTGAACGTTTTTAAAATTTTAGCCAGTTTGGGGGACTAATGAAAGGCAAGGAGATGTAAGCTCTGTGGGTAGTAGAATCTTCATTAGTTGGTTGATGATGGCGAAAAAGAAATTTCTCAATGCTTTTTAAAGAAAACCATTATTCAGAAAGGTCCTTTTAAGGAAATTAAGTTCATTTTGAAGCTCTATGCCGTCTGATAATAAGGATCTGGCCCGATGTGCAAGGGTGGAAATAATGCCAAATTTCTGTGGAGGGTAGTGGTGAGAGGATGCATGAAGGTATCTGTCTGTATGTGTTGGCTTTCTAAAGATTGAAATTTTAATATTATTAATTGAAATTTGTTTCTAAGATCAAAGACCTCAGACTGAACAAATCAGATTTGATGGCAAGCTTCAACGTAGTAGTATCACTTTTCGCAAATGATCCAACCCAGGAGGTTTTCACTCTTCTCAAGAGCAAATTATCAAAGTTCTTTGCCTTACTTACCCACTGTATCAACTCATGTTACTTTAGATTCGAGGACAAGATCTTTAAACAAAACTCCAGACTAGCTATGGGTAGTCCGCTTTCCCCGGTGCTGTCTAATATATTTCTCGAAGACTTGGAAGAAAAAGCGATTTACTCGGCCACACCAAAACCTAAAATCTGGCTCTGTTATATAGATGATGTTTTTCTTTTATGGGAACATGGCCTAGATAACCTCAAAGTTTTCTGGATCATCTAAATAACTTTCATCACAAGATCAAATTCACCTATGAGCTAGAAACAAACAATTATCTTTCTTTTTTAGACATAAACTTACCAGTAGACGTAAACTTACAAGGTGCTCTGATAATATTAAAATTTCAATCTTTAGGAAGCCAACACATACAGACAGATATCTTCATGCATCCTCTCACCACTACCCTCCACAGAAATTTGGCACTGTTTCCACCCTTGCACATCAGGCCAGATCCTTATTATCAGACGACATAGAGCTTCAAAATGGACTCAATTTCCTCAAAAGGACCTTTCTTAATAATGGTTACTTTAAAAAGCATTTAGAAATTTATTTTTCGCTGTCGTCAACCAACTTATGGAGATTCTACTATCCCCCCCCCAGGAGTTACATCTACTTGCCTTATATCATCATCATCATCAAATTCCTGCCATGTACCCTCAAGGGGTGTACAGGATATGATAGTAATACATGAAAAAAATTACATCATTATTAATTTCCTATCTATAATTTTCCTCCAAATCAGTCTGTTACTTGTCAAGACTCCAACATTATCAGATCTTATATTTCTATCGTCTAAAGCACTTTGTACTGTATCAATCCACCTATATCTTGGTCTTCCTCTGGGTTGTTTTGCTGCCAACCTGGCAGAGAACACTTGTTTTGCTAATCTTTCCTCGCCAATTCTGTTTAAGTGGCCATAGCACCTGAGATTAGCTCTGTTAACGCATTCCTGGATGCTGACAATGTCAAGTTCTTTCCTAATATCCTCGTTTTTAATATGATATTGCCATTGATGCCATCTGTTCACACCTATAATCTTTCTCAGGACTCTCATATCTGTGGTCTCTAGTCTTTGGTCAAGTGTTTTACTTCTGACCCAGCTCTCAGATCCATAAGTTAAAACTGGTTTGAACACTGTCTTGTATACAGCTAATTTAGTGTTTCAGCTAATTTCTCTCTTATTCCATATGAATTTATTCAATTGACTTCCCACCATACCAGCTTTGCTGATTCTGTTGTCTATTTCTATATTTAATTTACCGTGTTCAGTAAAAATCGTGCCTAAATAGCTGAAATGTTTTGCTTGTTCCACAGGTTCTCCATTCACAACACAGTTGACATTTTCAATGATTCTGCCTATTTTCATTGTCTTTGTCTTTTTATTGCTGACCTTCATACCATATCTATTACAACAGCTATTCAATTTAGTCAGAGAATCTTGCAGACTTGTAGCGGATTTATTTAGAAATATAACATCATCCGCATAAAGCAAAGAGCTGACATTAACATCTCCAATTTTGATATCAGGTTTAATACCACTTTCCTTCATAATGTGATCCATATAGATAATGAATAACAGAGGGGATAATGTACATCCTTGTTTCACACCAGATTTAACATTAAACCATCTTCCTGTACTTCCTTCAGTTCTAACTGCTGACTTATAACTCAAATAAAGACTAAGTATTGCTTGATATAATGCCCCATTGACACCATATAACTGCAGCATATTGAATAGCTTCTCACTTGGCACCTTGTCAT
Organism: Typopeltis vanoorti; assembly: GCF_054136105.1. NCBI lineage: Eukaryota > Metazoa > Arthropoda > Arachnida > Uropygi > Thelyphonidae > Typopeltis > Typopeltis vanoorti. The sequence continues at coordinate 137,289,803 of NC_143551.1, read as the reverse complement.
ATGCCTTTTCCAGATCGACAAAACTTAAATACAGATCTTTGTTATATTCCCATGCTTTCTCGACTATTTGTTGTAAAGTGAAGATCTGATCCTGACAGCCTCTATTTGGCCTGAATCCAGCTTGTTCTTCACTAAGCTTTTCTTCTACAATTCTTCTCAACCGTTTCTCAAGTATACTTGCATAGATCTTGCCAGGAACACTCAGTAGGGAAATACCTCTGTAATTCTCACATGCAGTTTTATTTCCCTTTTTATATATGGGTACTATTAGAGCTCTACTCCAATCATTGGGAATTCGTCCCTCTGTCCAGGTTTTCTGAACTATGCAGTGCAGCCACTGTAAGACTCTTATACCACCATTCTTCAGCATTTCTGGTCGAATATCATCTACTCCTGCTGCCTTTCCACATTTCAAGCCTTTGATGGCTTTTTCTACTTCTAGTATGGATATGTATTCCTGACTGCATGCCTGGTCATTGTTTTTTACCACTGTGCTGTCATCACTGCTTGTTTCATTTAGCAGTTTTTCAAAGTAATTACTCCATACTTCAAGGATATCTTTTTCTCCTGTTTTCATGTCACCTTTATCATCTCTAATTCCTTTTACAGCACTCTTTTCTCCATTCTTAAGATTCTTCAACAACCTCCAGAATATTTTGCCACCTTGATATTTATTTTCTATATTCTTGCCAAAGTCCTCCCATGACTTTTGTTTAGCTAGTTTTACACAGTGTTTAGAATTCTTGCATTTGTCTCTATATTCTTTAAGAGCACTAGCTGACTTATTTGACAGGAACTTTTGATATGCTTTCTTCTTTTCCTTCACTGCCTCTTTAACTTCCTGTGTCCACCAGGGAGTTCTGATTTTTTTATCCTTACAGACAACCTCACCACATGCCTATCTGGCAGAATCAATCAATGTTTTCTTCAGAGTTTGCCACTGAATCTCCAAGGTTTGATTCCTGTTCTCAAACTCTTTCATTTTTTCTTCAATAATCTTTGTGTATTTTAGCCTACAGTTCACATCTGAGAGTTGCTCAACTTTTATTCGCTTTAAAACTTTCTTACATGTTATTCTTCTCAATATGAAATTCAATTTTATCCTGCTCAAGACTAAATAGTGATCACTTCCAATTTCAAATCCTCTGTACACTCTGGTGTCCTGCACCAGGGAGAAAACATCACTATCAACAATAACATAGTCAATGAGACTTTTCTTATTCCTAGCCTCTTCTCTCCATGTGAATTTTTGCACATTTTTATGTTGGAACATGGTGTTAGTAATAACCAGTCCATGTCCTGAGCAGAAATCCAACAGATATTTGCCATTATTATTAGCTTTGCTCTTTTCTCCAAATTTTCCCAAAATATTTTTGTATGTCTCACAATCAATTCCTACTCTGCTATTTAGATCCCCAACAAAGACCAACTTTTCCTTTTTCATTGTGTCAGTTGCTTTTTCTAAAGCATAAAAAAATTCCTCCACTTCTACCTTAGTAGAACCTTCTGTGGGACACAAATAAGTCTCATTGTCCAGTTCCCCATTCTCATATTTGCCCACATTACTCTACTTGAGACTGACTGCCATTCAAGAAGATTACCTTCGTATTTTGTGTTGAATACTATGGCTACTCCTTCTTTTCCTTGATTGTCATTGCCTGAATATAACATTTTGTATTTATTGCTCAGAAAGATCTCACCAGTTTTGGTCTTTTTTGTTTCAGTCACCCCTATTATGTCGATCTGGTACTTATCTAATTCCTCAGCTAGCTCCATTTCTTTGCCATTCAGGCTTCTTACATTGATAGTACCGATCTTTAACTCTGGTGATGTTGAGTTGGGGTTTGTTTTCAGATTTGTTCCAGTAGCTGACTTTTTGCTGTTTGCCCTGGTTCCCTGGCGAAAACAACGGGGGCCTTGTTTAACCCGGCGACGCCCCAGCAGGTATGAAATTTTGTCATGTTGTACCATCATTTTTTATTTTGGTTTAACCAATAAGAATACAATTTGGTCGGCTAAATCCCAAATTGCCAGCCCATCCTCGTCCGTTCAGTATCCAAGTAGATGCCCAACAGGGTGCACCACGAGAAGGTGAGGATTGGACATTAGGTCAGAAGCCCTGGTCGGTTCTCCGCATTCCTTTAAAGGCTATGTGGAGGTCTCCTCTCTGGCCTCTTGCCTTATATTAGTCCCTCAAACTGGCTAAAATTTTAAAAAAGTTCAACATTTAAACATGTTTCTCTACTTTTCCTGAACTCCGTTCTTTCCTTAGTTAACCTAAAGATAAACATTACCATCTTCAGTTCCTAGGAGTATACAAGATTATGTGTAATTGTGGACAACCTTACTATGGACAGACTGATAAATCTATCCTTCTCCGTGTCTTGTGAGTCTCACCAAAAAAGCCTCGAACTTGACTCAGCAAATCTTTTTTATATGGTTCCGATGACCTTTGTTTTTCTGACTTATCATCCACTCGGTACCTTAATTTTCTGCACCCGACACCCATGTTTATCGGTGCAATTAGATGGGAGAGCCCCTGTGTAATATCGTGCTGCACGCGTGCAGCACATTATTACATGGGGCCTCAGGTCAGCACTTAATCTTCTTAATCCTGTCTGGAATTTTTTGTTTACTATGGCATAATTAGACACAATATAATCTCCTTTTTTCTTACACAAAAACTTTTGATATTACAATATTCGTTTGAAATCTAAGAAAAAACATTGTTTATTTCAATTACACTAAGTTTTCTTATTAATTTACCAGTATTTCTGTGAGACTTAATATACTTGTAAAATCTGAATAAAAGGTATTTTAATATAAAAAATCCTTTTAGTCAAGATTTTATAAAGTTTTCCTCTTCTAAAAAATTTTTTTCTACTCAAAAAAGTTTCTTTTAACTCCATTCCTGCACATTTTCTGGAAAGAATTTTGATCCCAAAAGTTTTTTTCTAATCCTTCAATAATTTTCCTGTCTCTAATTTGTATCTCATTTCAGCAAGTGCTCTACTCCCATAATTAGACTTATTTTCTTTGTGGCAATAGCAAAATTCCAAACTAATAATTCACTTATTACTTTTCTGAGCCTGAAACGAAAACATAAGAAGTGGGCATAAATAAACTGCCACTTAGATTATACATTTACTTCGCTTCTTCTGTTCCTGTTCCACTTTGACTTGTTAAAGGAATCTCTAGATCTTTCAAATCTCTCAGTTAAATTCACAGCGATTGTTCTCTGATTACTTTCACCTAATTTTTTTTTCTACGCTTTGATCATTACTACTTTGACGCTTGTTATGAGGTAAGTCTCAGTCTGGCTGTTGTCTTCGGATGTTGAAGTTAATGAAGAATCAGTCTGGTTATCTATACATTCTTCATTATCCCTTTTAGACTGTACACTTTGTGTGATGTTAGTCTCATTTTGCATTCTGCCTTGATGTGATTCCCTAACTTGCTTTCCATTATTATTTCTCCCTTTACCTGACCGTTTTCTTCCCATAAGGAACATTTCATTACGAGAGAAGTCGCATGAGAATTTGTACTTCTCTAGAAAATTTATTCCCAATATGATTTGTGCGCTTAGGTGAGATATCCAAGGAGGACCAAGTAATCTTGCCAAACATTCATGTTAAATTCAGGTAAGTACAATATTACTCTAACCTTCTTTGTTACATATATCTCTGATGTTGAGATTCCTGATAATCTATCGGTCTCTTTAGTTTAGAAATACCTCACCATACACTGGATTTTATTTCTTGAAGATAATCTTCAGTAATTACAGAGGCCCAGGAACCAGTATCTAGCAATATGTTACTATAACATCCCTATATATTCCCTTTGATTATCGTTCTCGATCTTCTTAGATGTTCATGATTCCTTTGTCCTCTCCTCCATGGTTTACCTTCATAATTATGCGGAGTGTGCCCAAATCTCGACTCATATCTATTATTTCTATTGGAGGGTCTCTTGTTACTAAAACAATTTCAGGCTAAATGCCCAATCTTGCCACAATTAAAACATTGAGGAGGCTCCTTTCTTTCTCCTTGCCCACTACTTCGTTCTGATTTAGGTAGCGACTCCTCTGGTTTCCGTTCTGTCACTGCTGCCAACTTTTGCATTACAGCATCCAGATGGTCTATCATAGGCTGTTGAATTCTTTCTACTTCTTGTCTGATGAATTCATTAAACCTCTCGGTTTGAGGACTTCACGGTCATTGCCGCCAGCTGGTTTAGAACAGCATCAAGACGGTCCATGACTGGTTGTTGTAATTGTTCAACTTCTTGTTTAATCAAAGTGCATACTTCCATATTTGTTAGCCCTACTTCTTTTGTGATGTTCATTTTAATTTCAGCCTCTTGATTAGTGTTGATTGATTTTTATCTTACTTCCTCACTATCCCTTTGATCCTTATTTGTCCCTATACATGAGCTAGATTCGTTCTCAATTTTATTCTCGCAGTTGGAACTATTTGCCTCCTTAATCACGTTAATGTAGCTGGCAGTAGATGCGGGACGAATGTCTCCGAGCATCTGTTCCTTCTCTTTCACAGCAGTGAAACATTCCTCAAGATTGGTGATCTTTTTCTTGTAGGTAGTCTCCTTCAACTCTTGCTTCACCCCTAGCCTAAACTGATGAAACACTGCCCAGTCGAGGTGAGGTTTTTTTCTCATTTGTGATTGTCAGCCTGTTGGCAATGGTCAGTAATCTATTGTAGTACTTGGTTACGTTTTCCTTATCTTTTGAGCACTTCTCTGTAACTTCCATATATTAGGGCCTAAACTTCTCACTTTGGAGAACTGAGAAATTAAAGTCTCCTTAAACTTGGAGTATTCCAAAGTTTCTCTCAAAATAGGGGAAGAATGCAGAAAGGTTTTTGCTCTTCCTACAAGCTTACTTCTTAAAAAGATGAGAAGTTGGAAGTCTGCGCATCTACCCACCTTCCTTAATTCCTCGATGAAGCAAACAAGCTAATACGTCGTCAGTTTCCTCTCCGCAAAATTGTGGAAAAACCTGCTGAGGATTTATAGATCTGAAAAATTCTATGTCATCTATTCTTGTACTAGACGGTTGACTCATACTTGTATATTAATTCACAAACAATTTTAAAACTTCACAAAAAAAATTTCTTTTTAACTGCCTGATTCTAACTCAAAACTTCTCACTTTAATTCACTATATTGATTAATTAATTGTGTGAATTAAATCCTGTTGGCTGCAGCATTGTAAAATTTTATTATTTTAATTTTAGTATTTAAGTTCTTTAATTGATTTACTTGTATATTCATCATCATCATCATCATCAAATTCCTGCCATGTACCCTCAAGGGGTGTACAGGATATGACAGTACTACATGAAAAAATTACATCATTACTAACTTCCTATCTACAATTTTCCTCCAAATCAGTCTGTTACTTGTCAAGACTCCAACATTATCAGATCTTATATTTCTATCGTCTAAGGCACTTTGTACCGTATCAATCCACCTATATCTTGGTCTTCCTCTGCGTCGTTTTCCTGCCAACCTGGCAGAGAACACTTGTTTTGCTAATCTTTTCTCTCCCATTCTATTTAAGTGACCATACCATCTGAGATTAGCTCTGCTAACGCATTCCTGGATGCTGACAATGTCAAGTTCTTTCCTAATATCCTCATTTTTAATATGATATTGCCATTGATGCCATCTGTTCACGCCTCTAATCTTTCTCAGGACTCTCATATCTGCGGTCTCTAGTCTTTGGTCAAGTGTTTTACTTCTGAACCAGCTCTCAGATCCATAAGTTAAAATTGGTTTGAACACAGTCTTGTATACAGCTAATTTAGTGTTCCGACTAATTTCTTTCTTATTCCATATGAATTTATTCAATTGACTTCCCACGATACCAGCTTTGCTGATTCTGTTGTCTATTTCTATATTTAGTTTACCATCTTCAGTAAAAATTGTGCCTAAGTAGCTGAAATGTTTTACTTGTTCCACAGGTTCTCCATTCACAACACAGTTGACATTTTCAATGATTCTGCCTATTTTCATTGTCTTTGTCTTTTTATTGCTGACCTTCATACCATATCTATTACAACAGCTATTCAATTTAGTCAGAGAATCTTGCAGACTTGTAGCGGATTTATTTAGAAGTATAACATCATCCGCATAAAGCAAAGAGCTGACATTAACATCTCCAATTTTGATATCAGGTTTAATACCACATTCCTTCATAATGTGATCCATATAGATAATGAATAACAGAGGGGATAATGTACATCCTTGTCTCACACCAGATTTAACATTAAACCATCTTCCTGTACTTCCTTCAATTCTAACTGCTGACTCACAACTCAAATAAAGACTAAGTATTGCTTGATATAATGCCCCATTGACACCATATAACTGCAGCGTATTGAATAGCTTCTCTCTTGGCACCTTGTCATATGCCTTTTCCAAATCGACAAAACTTAAATACAGATCTTTGTTATATTCCCATGCTTTCTCGACTATTTGTCGTAAAGTGAAGATCTGATCCTGACAGCCTCTATTTGGCCTGAATCCAGCTTGTTCTTCACCAAGCTTTTCTTCCACAATTCTTCTCAACCGTTTCTCAAGTATACTTGCATAGATCTTGCCAGGAACACTCAGTAGGGAAATACCTCTGTAATTCTCACATTCAGTTTTATTTCCCTTTTTATATATGGGTACTATGAGAGCTCTACTCCAATCATCGGGAATTCGTCCCTCTGTTCAGGCTTTCTGAACTATGCAGTGCAGCCACTGTAAGACTCTTATACCACCATACTTCAGCATTTCTTGTCGAATATCATCTACTCCTGCTGCCTTTCCACATTTCAAGCCTTTGATGGCTTTTTCTACTTCAAGTATGGATATGTATTCCTGACTGCATGCCTGGTCAGTGTTTTTTATCACTGTGCTGTCATCACTGCTTGTTTCATTTAGCAGTTTTTCAAAGTAATTACTCCATACTTCAAGGATATCTTTTTCTCCTGTTTTCATGTCACCTTTATCATCTCTAATTCCTTTTACAGCACTCTTTCCTCCATTCCTAAGCTTCTTCAACAACCTCCAGAATATTTTGCCACCTTCTTGATATTTATTTTCTATATTCTTGCCAAAGTCCTCCCATGACTTTTGTTTAGCTAGTTTTACACACTGTTTAGCTTTCTTACATTTGTCTCTGTATTCTGTAAGAGTAAAAGCTGACTTATTTGCCAGGAACTTTTGATATGCTTTCTTCTTTTCCTTCACTGCCTCTTTAACTTCCTGTGTCCACCAGGGAGTTCTGATTTTTTTATCTTTGCACACAACCTCACCACATGCCTCTCTGGCAGAATCAATCAATGTTTCCTTCAGAGTTTGCCACTGAATCTCCAAGGTTTGATTCCTGTTCTCAAACTCTTTCATTTTCTTTTCAATAATATTTCTGTATTTTAGTCTACAGTTTACATCTGAGAGCTGCTCAACTTTTATTCGCTTTAAAACTTTCTTACATGTTATTCTTTTCAATATGAAATTCAATTTTATCCTGCTCAAGACTAAATAGTGATCACTTCCAATTTCAAATCCTCTGTACACTCTGGTGTCCTGCACCAGGGAGAAAACATCACTATCAACAATAACATAGTCAATGAGACTTTTCTTATTCCTTGCCTCTTCTCTCCATGTGAATTTTTGCACATTTTTATGTTGGAACATGGTGTTAGTAATAACCAGTCCATGTCCTGAGCAGAAATCCAACAGATATTTGCCATTATTATTAGCTTTGCTCTTTTCTCCAAATTTTCCCAAAATATTTTTGTATGTCTCACAATCAATTCCTACTCTGCTATTTAGATCCCCAACAAAGACCAACTTTTCCTTTTTCATTGTGTCAGTTGCTTTTTCTAAAGCATAAAAAAATTCCTCCACTTCTACCATAGTAGAACCTTCTGTGGGACACAAATAAGTCTCATTGTCCAGTTCCCCATTCTCATATTTGCCCACATTACTCTACTTGAGACTGACTGCCATTCAAGAAGATTACCTTCGTATTTTGTGTTGAATACTATGGCTACTCCTTCTTTTCCTTGATTGTCATTGCCTGAATATAACATTTTGTATTTATTGCTCAGAAAGATCTCACCAGTTTTGGTCTTTTTTGTTTCAGTCACCCCTATTATGTCGATCTGGTACTTATCTAATTCCTCAGCTAGCTCCATTTCTTTGCCATTCAGGCTTCTTACGTTGATAGTACCGATCTTTAACTCTGGTGATGTTGAGTTGGGGTTTGTTTTCAGATTTGTTCCAGTAGCTGACTTTTCGCTGTTTGACCTGGTTCCCTGGCGAAAACAACGGGGGCCTTGTTTAACCCGGCGACGCCCCAGCAGGTATGAAATTTTGTCATGTTGTACCATCATTTTTTATTTTGGTTTAACCAATAAGAATACAATTTGGTCGGCTAAATCCCAAATTGCCAGCCCATCCTCGTTCATTCAGTATCAAAGTAGATACCCAACAGGGTGCACCACGAGAAGGTCAGGATTGGACATTAGGTCAGAAGCCCTGGTCGGTTCTCCGCATTCCTTTAAAGGCTATGTGGAGGTCTCCTCTCACTTATACAGCTTTGACCCTTAAGCACCCCCTTGTATACTTGTATATTCTTTCTTTTTAAATATTGTGGCCGCCAATTGTAAGTCTCACGTGTACAAAACGTCACGAACAAAGAAATAGTCTCGGGTTGGAGCCAATCTCTGTCTGATTTACTGGTGTTAATTCTAAATCAAATTTTGGAATATTTATTCGTTATTCAGCTGTTCCACCAAAATTCTAGGATAAGAGTAGTATCTCCCTCCGAAGAATAAAACACCCAGTATGATACACTACTCCTTACTTCCCAATTAGTCTCTAAGTCAAAAATTTCAAATATTCTTTACTTTGCAGTCGTATCATTATCTCCCTTAAGACACATAGGTTCGTATTTATGAGTAGTGCATTGAAATTAGAAATCAGGCAAGTTATTTTTTTGACAAGAAAACAATTTATTAATTACTAAGAATTAATTACAAAAATGACACAAATTGATCTGATGTATCTCTAACATGCAAGCTATGTCTAACAACTCAATAAAAGTTTAAAATATCATTCACACAATCATCTGAATTTCATCAGGATTACTTGTCTAGAAATTTTTCTCTCTTTTCTGAAACTCACATATATTCAGTTAATGTAGAAAATTTTCTTATAGATAGCAGATCTATAAGAAAATTTTCTACCTTAACGATTTACTACAAATTTCAAGTACAATTAGATTCCCATTACAATTCACCTAAGCTTTCTCTTACATTTAGTAAATTAAAATGTTTGCTAAAGGTCTAAAGTCCTGTAATCTTTATCATTAAAACAATTCCATTAACTGAAATCACTATCACAGTCTATATTTCTCTCTGACAAAATAATGGAAAGTTCTTACTTTTCATGAAGTCAGACAGACCCTCTATAGCTGATTGTTCCTTTAGTTTCCATTAGTCTCCGTTACTGTATATAGACATATTTCGTAGATTACTGCAACTTCTTCCTCGGTATTTTTGTGGACAACTTGACTGCTACGGCTTTGAACATTTGGTTCCTCCTAATTTGACTCACTTTCGATGTATCGGTGTTCTGGGCTTTGCATCGTGAGTATAGATCTCCGAATTAGGTAACTATTTATCACTTACGACTCCAACAAAACTTATTGTCGTTAATGAACATCCCAAATTCGCTGCTTACCTTAATCTTAAAACTGGCACGAGTCTGAATTCTCTCATCAGAGCTCCATGTGACTCGCTGCCCCACGAATAGAACATCACTCCAGACTGGAACTCGATTTCCTAGGAGATCGAGTTCCAGTCTGGAGTGATGTTCTATTCAAAGGCTTGAACCGACTACTTAAAACAAAAAAAACTTGCGAGTCTTGCCAAAAAGCCTCAAACTCGACTCAGCAACTCTTTTTTATATGGTTCCGATGATCTTCGTTTTTTTTATGATGTCATCGTCCACTCGGTACCTTAATTTTCTGCATCCGACACCCACGTCTATCAGTGCAATTAGATGGGGACCCCTGTGTAATATCGCGTTGCACATGTGCAGTAGCCTCAGGTCAGGACTTAATCTTCTTAATCCTGTCTGGAATTTTTTGTTTACTATGATACTTAGACAATATAATCTCCTTTGTTCTTACACGAAAACTTTTGATATTACAATATTCATTTGAAATCAAAGAAAAAATATTATGTTTATTTCAATTACACTAAGTTTTCTTATTAACTTACCAGTATTTCTCTGAGACTTAATATACTTGTAAAATCTGAATAAAAGGTATTTTAATATAAAAAATCCTTTTAGTCATGATTTTACAAAATTTGTTATGTCTCTGATTCTTCTTTATATGGACTTGTATATATTTCTTTATCTTCTGTCTTGCCTCCCTTAACATTTACATTATGATATTACATTTTGATATGGCACTGCATACAATCCCTTTTTTAATAGTTTAAGATATAGTGCTCTATGTGCACTCTTGCTGCATAAATAGTCAAGTAACTGACTGACCTTTCTTAAAGGGAACTGTATCTGTGAGGAGCCAGTTCTGTTGCTAGAGATGGCTGGAGTTATCTCCTTCTTTAAGGTTCATGGAAAATTTATTTGTTTCACTGTGCCACCCTGAACTCCTAGATTGGAAATACCTTTCAGCCAAGGAGAGAACTCTCAGACTGGCACATAGTTACTTTGTAATACTTAAATTACCCCACTTTGAAATGATAATACCTTCTAATTCAGTACTAATGCTAGTCGTGACCCTCCTTTATAACATCTACTCCCTATATATCCCGCTTCGGTCCGAATCTTTTATGACTGTTGCATCGGATTCTTAAACACAGGCAACCAAATGGATAAGAACAAAAGGGTTTATTTAACATATTGATAATTATACGCAACAGAGAATTTTCAATCATTACTAAACTACTAGATTACAAAGTTAAAGAAATCAACATATAATGGACAGTAATCAGTGCTTTGGAACAATCTTGTTTAAATTCCAGCGGCTCGCTTTCTCAGTTCTCTAAGCAGCAATAAATTTAAGGTATTAGTTGAACAGTTCGGATTAGGTAATGCTATAACACTTTAGACATAATTAACAGTCATCACATATACTAGACATAGCCCTTGGCTTGAAATGTTCACCAACTTTGGTTATATATCACAGTCCTGCCTTAATCTTAATTAGAGTTCTAACTTTTTTGAATGTCCTTGATGCTTAAATTACAAATTCTTCCTTTCATACAAAACTTAGTCAAAGGCTTGTACCTTACTGAGCTCGAGGATTCATCAGGCTTATCTCTTCGTTTCTTGGTTCCCTTTCTCAGCATGTTGTCCTCCTTCTATGTTGTGGGTGGGAATCATATCAGCTTAGATTGGTCCACACGGAATTTGCACATCGATCAGCTATGCCTAGAGATTTCTTGGCACGTAGATGTCTCTGTATCCATTCGGCTCGCTACCTAGCCACTACTTTTCCATGTGTAGCCCGCTGCGTAGGAGAACTTCTACCTGCTCATTGTAGTGCTTGAAACAAGTATCGATGCACACGTTGACCAGGGCACCTGTAGAACTCCGACGAGAGAGAGAGAGAGAAAACATAAGACCTTTTTTGGGGGGGGGGGGGGGGTTCCAGCCCTTTTGTATCAACCCTATCGGTACCCTTCTGCAATACTTAATTTTCACCTGATACGCTATTCTTTTGCACTCATGGGTCTTGCCTTTCCGTAACGTCTTCCAAGAAGACTCGAGTGCGCCACGTGCCCTACGCGTACGTGACCGCTTCAGGCATTTCACTAATCCCGGCGTCTTGCCCACGTACTTTGACCCTGTGTTACTAGTTGGTTATATACAATTCACAAACTTGCTAGCAATGAGAAAAATAATAATGAGAGATATTATTTTCATTGTTAATATACAGTTTAGTAGGAACTTCACACGGGAATACTCACAAAATTGCACTAATCACGTTATCTTAAAATTTACAGGCTATTTACAACTTATACCAAAATACAAGCATTTCTTCTGTGTGCTTAAGCTTGTTAAGCTATGAATGAAACGTTCCTTAGTGAATTGTATTCATTCACAATTTAACACTAGCTATGGGTAGTCCGCTTTCCCTAGTGCTAGCTAATATATTTCTCGAAGACTTGCAAGAAAAAGCGATTTGCTCGGCCACACTGAAACCTAAAATCTGGCTTTGTTATATAGATGATATTTTTCTTTTATGGGAACACAGCCTAGATAACCTCCAAGTTTTTCTGGATCATCTAAATAACTTTCATCACAAGATCAAATTCACCTATGAGGTAGAAACTAACAATTGTCTTTCTTTTTTAGGCATAAAACTTACAAGGTGCTCTGATAATATTAAAATTTCAATCTTTACTAAGCCAACACATACGGACAGATACCTTCATGCATCCTCTCATCACTGTGCTCCACAGAAATTTGGCATTATTTCCACCCTTGCACATCGGGCCAGATTCTTATTATCAGATGACGTACAGCTTCAAAATAAACTCAATTTCCTCAAAAGGACCTTTCTTAATAATGGTTTTACTTTAAAAAGCATTGAGAAATTTCTTTTTTGCCGTTGTCAACCAACTAATGAAGTTTCTACTACCCCCAGAGCTTACATCTCCTTGCTTTTCATTAGTTTCCCCCAAACTGGCTAAAATTTTAAAAAAGTTCAACATCAAAACATGTTTCTCTACTTTTCCTAAACTCCGTTCTATCCTTAGTCAACCTAAAGATAAACATCACCATCTTCAGTTCCCAGGAGTATACAGTATTATGTGTAATTGTGGAAAACCTTACTACGGACAGACTGATAAATCTATCCTTCTCCGTGTTGAAGAGCACAAAAGAGATATATCCTATAACAGAATCTGAGCCAGTGCTCTCGCCAGCCACGTCTTGTTCTCTATAAACTCTGATGAAGGCTGCCAACATCAAATAGACTGGTCTCAAACTTCTAATATTCACAAATGTTATGATGAACTTGAAAGACGTTTTCTCGAGTCTAAAGAAATTACCCTGGATTCAACTCGCACGAATAGCAGCCTTTGCTACAGTTACCTGATTCGCACAGCTCTGCTGTTCAGTGCTGGCGTTCTCGCAATATCACAAGCACGCATAAACATACAGCTGGAACTGTAGTGCAGACTCCAATTTATACTGTATTACAGTTTCTAGTAGATCTGTAGTTGTTATTATGTAATGTTTCTGTTGGATTATTGTGTATAATTCTTTGTACTTTGACACCCGAAGAAGTTGGTTTACCAACGAAAGTAGTAGTGTCCCCATTAAACCTTATTCTTTATTATTCTCGGTGTTTTAGTCATTTAAATTAAATTAATAAACATGTTATCTATATATATATATATATATATATATATATATGTTATCTAGGGATTACATTATGAAGAAAAGTGTTATTAAACCTGATATCAAAATTGGCGATGTTATGTATCTATATAGAGTCGGGGCTCTTTTTATGCAGTAGATATGTTCAACAGAAAACCGCTTATAAAAAATCACACAAAAAAGACCTAACTTATGTTGAAAAATTAGGGATACGTTCCATAATTTTCTAAAACTGCATAAAACTGAAGCAATGAATTAAAATAAACCTAAAATTGCATTAAAAAGTTTATAAAAATTCAAGAAAATAAGAATGCCTAAGTTTGTTTTAAAACTTTATTCATTTAATTTTATTGAAAAGTAACAATTTTTTTTACATTTTTTCATCAGAATTATCGTCACTATTAGACAATATTCGGCAACGTTTGCCAACTGGTGCGAAATCACTTTCATCACCAGAAGAGATAATCAGCGCATCAGATCTGTATGGTAAAGGCAATGGTTCTTCACAAACAGAATTAGCTTCACCCTCTTTCTGTGCTTATTTTTTCTTCTGACAATGTAATCAACTATTAAAATTTGTGATGATGATTTTACTTATTTTTTATACAGCTTGCGATATCCAGACATATAGTTCTTCAGCTCACGTTGGAATTTAAAGGTTCGTTCAGAATTTGTGCATTAACAAGAAAATTATTTTCCAATTTATTGCACATTTATTTTCTTCTGCTTCACTATCGTTTTCTGGATCTTCGACAATATCTAAAGTTATTCGATATCCACAAGCAATTAGTCTACATCATTCTGGCTAAATGTATCACAACCTTCTCCACCAATTTCATGTGATAAAGTAATGATTTCAGCTGATAATGTAGATGTTTGAATGGTTGCACTGTTTGACACATCCAGGTCAAGGTGCTTTCCACCAGGCGTTTGTGGTCTTATTTCAGCAATAGCAGATGCAACATGATTTAAGCAGTCCAAAATAGAAAATTTTTTCCAAATGTCTGTTACTGTTAATTCATTTTCTAGTTTATCCAATATAAATTGAAAAGTGTGCTTAATGTAATTTTAAAAGTAGCATTTATTATACCTTGATCTAATGGCTGAATAATGCTTATTGTATTGGGTGGAAAAAACACTACCTGCACATTTGGATGTTCTGAATGCTGATGACTTGGTGCATTGTCAACAATTAATAAAACTTTAAAATCGAGAGCTTTTCGCTTCATATCTGTTTCCACTTCTGGTACAAAGCAATTATTGAACCATTCAGTAAATACAGCAGTTGTTACCCAGGCCTTTGTATTAGCCATCCAATGTACTGGCAGCTGTTTCAGATCTTTCTCTTTTAGAGCACGTGGTCTTAGAGATCGATTTACTAGGAGGGGTTTCAACATTCGATCCACTGATGCATTGCTACAAAGTAACAATGTTTCTCAGTGTTTGCTTGCTATAAACCAAGTTGCTTTTTTCTCAGACTTTGCGACATAAGTTCGACTAGGCATTTTCTTCCTAAACAATCCTGTTTCATGATCGGGACAATATCCACCATCTTCAATAATTTTGGCTAACTTCTCTTGAAAATATTTGGCTGCTTCACCCTCGCCTGTAATCTTCATGTTATGAAGTACATTCCTTTTTAAAAACCCGGTTAGCCATCCTTTGCTAGCCGAAAATTCTTTATCAGCCTGCAAAGTGGAAGTAGATGGCTCCAATTGCTTCATCTGTTCATAAAACCGAAGAGCTTTTTGTTTAATTAAATAACTACTTACAGGAATTCTTCTTCTTTGAGTTAATTCTTCAATCCAAATTACAAGACTCGGTCCTTTTTTTCTAATAAAGCATCTCTTGATTACGATGATAATTTGGCACTTAGTTTTGTGCCAGAAATGACAGATATTCTTATTGCGACTTCATTCTTTTTAATTGCTCTTATAGTAGATTTGCCTAAATTAAAATGTTTACCAATCGTTGTAGATCCCTCTCCTTTTGCTAAGCGATCTAAAATTGCAATTTTCATTTCCAAAGATATAGTGTTTCTTTGGTGCTTTTTTCCTCCACTGGGCCAAATTAAATCTTTAAAATAAAAATTAGCAAAATTTAGACTTACAATAATGAAAAGACAAACACTTTCTCACATGCAAAATTGGTTAGTGCTACATAGCCCCTCACTGCTTACACGTTACTCACGTTACTCCAGAATGTGCTGCAACATGCTGTTCGTTATGTACAATGGTACATAAGTTTTGAAGTTATGCACTGCATAACTTCAAAACTGCATAAAAAAAGATGCGCATAAAAAGAGACCTGAGTGTATATCTATCTATATGTAATCTAGATATAGATATCTTATCTATATGGATCACATTATGAAGGAAAGCGTTATTAAATTTGCTTATATCACAATTGGAGATGTCAGCTCTTTGCTTTATGTGGATGTGTTATACTTCTAAATAAATCTGCTACAAGTCTGCAAGATTCCCTGACTAAATTGAATAACTGTTGTAATAGATATGGTATGAAGGTCATCAATAACAAGACAAAGACAATGAAAATAGGCAGAAGCATTGAACATATCAACTGCATTGTGAATGGAGAACCCATAGAACAAATAAAACATTTTAGCTGTTTAGGCACAGTTTTTAGTGAAGATGGTAAACAGAATCAACAAAGCTGGTATGGTTGGGAAGTCAACTGAATAAATCTATATGGAATAAGAGAGAATTTAGTCAAAACACTAAATTAGCTGCTGGGGCTAATTCTCCATGCTTGCTGCACATGCTCATTACTTGAGAAAGAAGTAATATTTATTTGTTAATAAATGCATGCATTTATAAGCATTCCATTTAGGCTTTTATTTTTGTAGACAGAAGACGTCTTAAGCTTGCATGGCAATAATTGAGTTTTGCATTGTGTATCGAAGGCCAATGCTTGCTCGTCTAGTGAAAGCTACCTTGGCTTGCTCGGTTGTTTGAGCTTCCAGGTCCTTTCAGCAGCACTGTAATTTCATGCACGTGCATAGCCATTTCCACTCTCTTCACGTCGTCTTAAACACAGGCCATACGCAGTCAAAGTAGCTCTAGCCAGTGAGCTTCAGCCATCCTTTACAATTGTGCGTGTTGCTTGGGAAAATTAAGTTAAAAACCAACTTTTTTTGACGATGTTATTGACCACTTCATAAAGAAGAACTGTAGGGTAGAATTTGTATTCAAGTAGCTAAATTGAAAAAGATAGAATATAATTTGTAAAATAAATGTTGTATTTGTATGATTAAATGTACATAAATTTCTAAATATATAGTTTTAAATGGTCAGTAATTCATTATTCTGCTAATCAGGCTTCAATCACACCTCTCACTTCCTGAATGATAACAAGAGCAAGTGTGAATTTCAAGACCAGCATTCGCCCCTGATTAGCTGTATACAAGACAGTGTTCAAACCAATTTGAACTTATGAATCTGAGAGCTGAATTAGAAGTAAAACACTTGACCAGAGGTTAGAGACCACAGATATGAGAGTCCCAAGAAAGATTAGGGGTGTGAACAGATGGTATCAATGGCAATATCATATTTAAAACGAGGATATTAGGAAAGAACTTGACATCATTAGCATCCAGTAATGTGTTAGCAGAGCTAATCTCAGGTGGTATGGTCACTTAAACAGAATGGGAGAGGAAAGATTAGCAAAACAAGTATTCTCTGCCAGGTTGGTAGGAAAAAGACCCAGACCAAGATATAGGTGGATTGATACAGTAAAAAGGGCCTTAGAGGACAGAAGTATAAGATCTGATAATGTTGGAGTCTTGACAGGTAACAGATTGATTTGGAGGAAAATTGTAGATAGGAAGTTAGTACTGATGTAAATTTTTCATGTAGTGCTATCATGTCCTATACACTCCTTGAGGGTACATGTCAGGAATTTGATGATAGCTTTTAGTTAGATACTGTGTTTGGCAGTACAACATACAGTTTTGCTTGAGTCTATACATCATAATTTCTCTGGGAGGTGATATGCGATTCATTAGTTAGTGCCATTTTTATCCCAGTTGTCTCTAATTGCACTATTTGTTGAGAAATATTACTCAGACTGCAGATGTCTCTGTACGGTGATACAATAAAATACTTGTTTTTCTTGCTTCTGCAGTATAGTGGCTGTTGGGGAGGGCGTGTTGTTTACTGTGGCAAGTGAGTTACTATCGCCCTGACGTGAACATGCTTAAAATTTTTTTCATGTGCTAGGTATATGCAGAACTTTTTCATTTCTTTTTTCATCAAGTAAAATCAGGGTACGAGTTATATGTGAGGGCAAGCTGTAATACAGTAGTATTACAGCTTGTATGATAATATGATAGTAAATATGGTATTTCCTGGAGTACAGTTCCATCAGTGTAGTTCACAGCTGTAATATATTTATCTAAAAATGCATAACTTTACATTTCTCTGCATTAAACTGATACCGTTACCTTTTGCCCATGCTGATGTTATATCTATTGTATCTGTGTCATTTTTGTTATTTGTCTTCTATATCTCTTACTGTCTGCTCCGACTTTCTTACTCCTGTTCACACTCTGAAACGTAATGAATCGATTTGTTTATTGACTGCACCAGTTAAATTATCCTTTGAGTGTGAGTTTGTAAGAACCTTAAACGAACATAAAATAAATATTATTTCCCTTTACTTCTGACCATTACCCTTGTGTCAGTCATGGCTTAAACTTAATAATGCTTAATAATATAAATACTTTACTTTTTGGTAGTCAGATACCTCCAGGTTTGTAATTATTTACGATTGGTGCGTTGACACCCAGCCACACTGTTTCATTTTACAAACAATTTTAATTAAGCCAAAATTTCTATGTTACAAATTTTTTCATCTAACTATAAGCATGAGTACAAGAGTATATTAGGAAAGAACTTGACATCATTAGCATCCAGGAATGTGTTAGCAGAGCTAATCTCAGGTATTATGGTCACTTAAACAGAATGGGAGAGGAAAGATTAACAAAACAAATATTTTCTGCCAAGTTGGCAGGAAAAAGACCAAGATATAGGTGGATTGATACAGTAAAAAGTGCCTTAGAAGACAGAAATATAAGATCTGATAATGTTGGAGTCTTGACAGGTAACAGATTGATTTGGAGGAAAATTGTAGATATTTGTTTTGTAATGATTGTCGGAGTGTCTCCCACAAGGAGGTCCGCACATATCGTCGCTGAGAGCTTGGTAGTAATGAAAAAGGTTCATTGGCAAGAAGGATATTCATCAGTTAAAAGGCAATTGCATTTGGCCAAGGTTGTACACGTTGCCCAGTAAGGGAACACTGAGGATAAAAAGAAATCGGCAACCAAGGCAAAGAAATTGGCAGGAAGGACGAAACGGGTAGACAACAAGAAGAAAAGGAACATTATCACTCAGACAAGGATACAAATAAGGACTGCCTTGCAAGAATGAATTCTATGTACATTAACTTGTCATAAGTACTTAGGAAAATGTATAATAGCTCCCGATAAATGCAAGTAACGTGTTCTTGCTCCTTACTCAGTGATGTCTTGTTTATCATACTTCAAATTAGTACCAAAGAGTCAGTGGACTGTTATGTATAGTGAAACTTGATTAACATTAACTGAGCTCACACTTGTCATATCTAAAAGTTTATAAGTAGAAATGTTTTGTAAGTTGTACTGAATTCATATGCAAGTGATATGAAATAGAAGTGTCCAGACTCTAGGTTAACTGAGTTAAAGTAGATTAACATGCTAGAGTCTGGACACTTTTATCTCATATCACTTGTCTATGAATTTAATACAACTTGCAAAACAATTCTACTTATAAACTTTTAGACAAGACAAGCCTGAACTCAGTTAATGTTAATCAAGTTTCACGATACATAACAATCCGCTGACTCTTTGGTACCAATTTGAAGTATGATAAAACACGACATTACTGAATAAGGAGCAAGAACACTTACTTGCATTTATCGGGAGCTATTATACATTCTCCTAAGTACTTATGACAAGTTAATGTACATAGAATTCATTCTTGCAAGGCAGTCCTTATTTGTGTCCTTGTCTGAGTGATAATGTTCCTTTTCTTCTTGTCTACCTGTTTCGTCCTTCCTGCCAATTTCTTTGCCTCGGTTGCTGATTTCTTTTTATCCTCAGAGTTCCTTTCCTGGGCAACATGTACAACCTTGGCCAAATGCAATTCCTTTTAGCTGATGAATATCCTTTTTGCCAACGAACCTTTTTCATTACTACCAAGCTCTCAGTGACGATATGTGCAGACCTTCTTGTGGGAGACACTCCGACGACGAGTAGTAGACCTTACATGATGATGATCCCAGGGAAGAAAAAACTTTTCCTTCTTGACGCGAGAGCTTTTATATCTCAAGTCTCTCATCTAGTTCGCATGCTTGTCTTGGAGTCACGTTAACCACGAGATATGCTGACATCACAACTTGTGTGACACCAATTTTGATTAACACAAAATTTTGTAATGTTATTACATACAAAAGAATTTAGTAATTTTATAAACATTAATAATTCCCTATATATATTTTCTTTAGACAAAAACTTGTAAAAACGAACATGATATAACAAAATTTCATGAAGTTTTACACTGACATCCTATTTAAATCATCTTGGAAACTCCTCCAAATTGCCTTGATTCACTATTCCACTACATAATTTTGTGTCATTAGCAAACAACTGAATATTTCCTTTCAGTGTCATATCCATCCCCCATTTGTTCTAATTTTCATAACAAAATTCCTTGTGGCATTTGGTCAAATGCATTTGCAGAATCCAGCAAAATCATCGTATAGCCATTTCCTTTATCCAACTCAACTGTTTCTCCATTATAAAATGGTAGTAAATTACTAAGGCTTGACCAACCCTTCACAAAGCCACATTGCAACTCATACAGTATCATATTCTTATTCACCCATTCTTGAATTCTCTTTTTTGACCAATTTTTCCGGTACTTTTACCACCACCACTCCTGAGATACTAATTGATCTGTTATTTTCTGCTGCAGTCTTAGAACCTCCCTTATGCAGGGGAATGGTTTTTCCCTCTTTCCACTCCCTTGGAATTCAATGAAAGCTGAGAATTAAAGAGCGTAGTCAGAGGCATTGCCAGTTCCCTTGCACGTTCCTTTAAAACTTGAGCTGATATACCATCTAATCCCACAGCCGTATTGACATTGAGATTCTGCAGTATCCTAAGAACCTCCAATTCATCCACTTCTGTTCCCACATAAGCCTGTCATGTATATCACTTTATTAACCTCTTGTGTGATATATACTTGAAAAATGGTCACTCAGTAACTCGGCTTTTTTTGTTTGCTTCTGTTCACCTTATAATCCTCAGTACTCGTTAAGATTATTCTTTCATAGTCAATCTTCCTCTTACTTGTCACATAGCAAAAGAACTCTTTGCGATTTCCCTTGTCTAGTGTCTTCTTGTAATCTGATTTTGTTATTCTTTCTCCACCCTCCATAAATTGAAAAATTCCATCAACTGAAATCCTGTATGACCCTTTCAGAAGTTTGTAAGTCTCAATCATATCACCCCTCTTTCTCCTGTTTGCTAGTGTCTGCAGTCTACAAATTCTTAACATTTTGAGAATTTGTAGAATTTGCCTATTGATGTAAATATACATCAATATGTATATATATTTACAGTAGGTCTAGGACTCCAAGTGTTAATCTATCTTCATAATCAGTATTCCACAATCCTGATATCATTTTTAACACTCTCCTTTGTACTCTCTCCAGTATATCAGAATCAGAACAGAAACCAGGAGACCAGACCTGTGCACAATAGTCCAAGTGAGGGCTTATCAAGGCCTTGTAAAGAAGCAAAATGACACCCTTATCTTTACATGTGAACATTCATTTCAGCATTGCAATTATCTTTTGAGTTGTATTTGCAATCTTTGCTACATGGCCCCTGAACTTCAACTTCCTATCTACTAACACTCCAAGATCCCTAGCCTCATCAGTTTCTTCTAGCATAATCCTACCAATAAAATATGGCACTGGATATCTAATCATGCCAAAATGAATGACTTTACATGTACTGGCATCTATTTTCTCATGCCCACAATTCCAGCCTATTCAAATAATTTTGCAAGTACTGCATATCAGCTGCATTCCTGATTACCCTACCTATCTTTGCATCATGCAAATAGCTGTATGTTGCTTGTCAAATCCTTCCCGATATCATTAATGAACAGATTGGATAACCAAGCACTGATCCTTGTGGTACACCACTAGTTACCTTAAATCTTGCAGACACGCATCCCCCCCATATACCATTTTTTGATATCTGTCAGTCAGCCATCCTTTTATCCATGCTAATATTCTATAATCCAAACCAAAAATCTCCAATTTATGCAACAGTCTACCATGCTGTATTCTGTCAAAAGCCTTAGCAGAATCCAAAAGTATCATGGTGTATCCATTCCCCTTGTCTAGTTCAGTGGTAACATTGTTATAGGATGTGAGTATGTTGCTAAAACATGATCTTCCTTTAGTAAACCCATGTTGCTCATTGCAAAGTAGAAATTCACTGTCAACCCAATTTTCCAAAATCTTCACCACCACTCTTGAGATACTAATCGGTCAATAATTGGATGCATCATTCTTTGCACCACCCTTATGCAATGGAATTACCATACTTTCTCTCCATTCAATTTTGTTCTGAGACATATAATTAAACAACCTTGTCAAAGGAATAGCCAGTTCAGTCTGAACACTCTTTTAGCACATGTGCTGATATCCCATCAGTCCTTGTTGCTGAATTCTTATTCAATTTGTGCAACAGCTTTATACCTCGTCCTTATGTGTCCTGAGTTTCTTCATCCAGTGAAGAGATAGCAGTGAGCTCAATGTTGCATACACCAGGTTGATAGCTTTAAAAAAAAAAGGGCACTCATTAGTTGAACAACCTCTTCTGCATCTGTAACCCTCATGCCATCTGCATTTAGAAGTTATTCTTTCATATTCATTCTTTCTTTTACTTGCAGCATATCAATAGAATTCATGTGGGTTGTCTTTAACACTCAGAGCCAGTTTCTTTTCATACTCAGACTTTGCTTTCCATACTATGCTTGTGATTATTCTAGCCTGCTGCTTATAATTTTCATAACGGACATCATTCTTATGCACATAGTATTCCTTCCACATCATCCTTTTCTTATGAATATCTTGCTTAATAAGATTACAGATCCATTTGACTCCTACCATATTTATTCTTCGAACGCTTGGGACACATTCTGATATTGCATCATTTTAGTATTGTTTAGATGCTTCCTATACGCTGTTGATATTCTTCCCATCCAGCAACCGATCCCATTCCACCGAACACAGTATACTCCTCAGTTGGTCATACTTTTCTGCTTTGTAGTTCAGCATGTAACCTTTTGTGAATGGAACATTCATAAACTTAGTCACTTCCCAAGTGAGTACTGCATGATCACTGTCACAACTGGAGGCAGAATAGTTGTGTCTTTAACTGAAATGCCTCTGACACTATACTCAAATCTAACACTCTTTGACATTGAGTTCCTTCTGTCACATGCTGCTTGAGGAAGTTGTCCTGCAACAGCTCAATAAATTCATTTTCATTCTTTTCATGAGATTCTATTGCTACCCAATCAATATTTGGATAATTAAAATCTCCCATTATGATTATTCTTTTTGCACTCATCTTTTCTATTTGGTGATGAACCAGTTCACCAGGTCTGTAACAACACCCTGCTATGTAATTGATCTTGTTAGATTCCACCTTACACCAGAGGGCTTCAAACTCACTGCCACATGAAATACTGTTAGTGGTAGTAGCATTACAATCATAGGTCTCAGTTCTAACTGGATTCAAGTCTTCCGATATCATTAGCAATATTAATGTGACATTTTCTGAAAGAAAATGTCACAATGAGCAATTTCGGTTTAAGGTTGTGCATAAAATGTTTATGCACATGAAAATGTTTATGTGCATAAAATGATCTCACACAGGAATGTAGAAAATATTTTATCATCTGTTTACTTGATTTTATTTGATTGTTACAGTATTGAATTGTTATAATACTCAACATGATAAAAAAAAGCATTTACTAATGTAATATATTTAATAACATTTGTATTTATTAGAAAAAATGGCAGATTCTGATAAAGAACATTCTCAATGGAGGCGTTCTCGTCGAGAAGCTTTTACAAGTCGGTCATCATCAGCACCATTATATCGTCAAGGTGCAGTTCAAAGATGGAGAGGAGTACAGTGTCCTACTGTGGGATCATTTATGGTAGAGCATCATTTGGAGGAGGTTTTATCAGGGGTTGTGCCTTCTGATTTGCCTCTTGAACAGTTCTGTTCTCTTAGTGAAGATATTTTGAAAACAAAGTTTGGTGTTGACAAGCCTGAGAAGTTAGGACGTGTTATGACCATTGTTCATCTTGCTCGAGAAGTTGATGGCAGTTATCAGGTAAAACTGATGTAACTTCCTGAGAATATTAATAATACTTATTACTATTCACTGTATTTTAGAATAAGTGAAATAATGATTTTCTTAGATATTTTAGAATGTAAATTAATATGAATTAATAACAGCGACATAATTGTGGCTGATGATTACATAAATTGTGGTGCACTGATACTTATTAAAAATAACAATAATTTTCACATTTTGAATAGTTCACAAGTGTTCTGTGGGAAGCTTTCGGTATTGAGATCACATTTTACAGAAAAAATAAAGCTTGGAATTAGGTAAGTGAGTGTGTAATAACAAAAAATCTGGTAAGTAAAATTGATCATAAAAAGAAGGATGTTATTTGGTATGGTGACTCTATCATAAAACATACCATTGATGAGCAAGTTATAAAGTCAAGTTTTCCCAGAGGAAAAATTAAAAATATAATGCAAGCAATTGAGAAACAGAAAAGCAAAGCAAAAGGGGTCATAATTCTGGTAGGTACCAATGATTTAATTAGCAATAAATTCAGTATGAGAGAGGACATGTAAAGGTTGTTGGAAATGAATTTTGAAGAAGGGTTATGATGACCAATAATTTGATGCATAGGCTGTGTAGAAGGAATGGATGCAAGTTTTTGGATATGTGTGTGTGCAGTGAGTTTGAGAGAAAGTTGGTTTTGTATAAGAGGTACAGCCTACACTTGAATGCATTTGGCATCAGGAGTCTTGAAAAATTATTGAAGAAAGATTAATATGACTAAACCAAGAAACTACTCAGGGAAACTGAATTCTGATGGGAGGAATCATGAGAATCTGTGTGCAAGAGCAACAATGTTAGATAACTGCGTTAATGATGGGAATGGTTATTATTTTGGAAATGATGACGAAGAGAGAATGATTCTGTGTTCATCTGCTTTGGACCTATCAAGCACGTGTAATGATGTCTGCTTAAGTAAGGAACTAGATAGAACAAAGATCTGCAAGTTATCGAGCACTCATGCAGACTACAAACAAGTGTATACAAAAGAGCATGCAGGTAGTTTATTATGTCTATACACGAATGCTAGGAATATCAGAAATAAAGGAGTAGAATTTGTTACCTTGCTGTCAGAAGCAGATGTGCTAACTAGTATTGAGTGCAAAGAGTACACTATTTTTAGGAAGGATAAACAGGATAGGAAAGGAGGGGGACATGCTGTTTTTCATGTGGCAGTGAGTTTCAAGCCATCTGGTGTGAGGTGGAGTCTAACAAGATTAAATGCATAGTCGGGAGTTGTTACAGACCTGATGGACCAGTTGCTTGTGATGAAGAAATGCATCACCAAATAAATATGGTGGGTGTGAAAAGAGTAATCATAATTATCCAAACGTTGATTAGGTAGCTACGAAATTGCATGAGAAGAATGAAACTGAATTTATTGAGCTGTTGTTAGATTATAGTGTCAGAGGAGGGGTTTCAGTTAAAGATGTAACTATTCTGTCTCCTGGTGACAGTGATCATGTGGTACTCACTTGGGAAGTGGCTAAGTTTATGAATATTTCATTCAGAAAAAGTTACATGCTCAACTACAAAGCAGGAAATTATGACCAACTAAAGGATATGCTAGGTTATGTACCATGGTATCAGTTATTGGATGGGAAGGATATCGACAGTGCATGGGAAGTGTTTAAAAATTACTTAAATGATGCTATATCAGAATGAGTCCCTAGAGTTTGAAGAAAAAATAGAATAGGAGTGAAATGGATGTGTAATTTAATTCAACAAGAGATTTGTAAGAAAAAGGTTGATGGGGAAGGAATATAATCTTCTGTTATGATAATTATAAGCAGCAAGCCAGAAGAGTCACAAGTGTTGTATGGAAAGCTTAGTCCAAGTATGAAAACAAACTGGCTCTGCAAGTTAAAGACAACCCAAAAGAATTGTATCATTATGTTTCAAGTAAAAGAAAGAATGAATTTGAAAGAATAACTCTACTGAATGCAGATGGTATGCAGGTGACTGATGCAGAAGTGATTGTTCAACTAATGAGCAGCCATTTTGCTAAAAGCCCTCAACCTGGCATACAACATTGAACTCAACGCAACCTCTTTTCACAGTATGAGAAAATTCATTGGATGAGGAGAAAGTACTAGGGCTGTGCACAAACTGAATAACAATTCTGCAATAGTAACTGATGT
This sequence comes from Typopeltis vanoorti, assembly GCF_054136105.1. Classification (NCBI taxonomy): domain Eukaryota; kingdom Metazoa; phylum Arthropoda; class Arachnida; order Uropygi; family Thelyphonidae; genus Typopeltis; species Typopeltis vanoorti. The sequence goes on along the minus strand of NC_143551.1, from coordinate 137,263,718 downwards.
GATATCAGCATGGATGCTTAAAAGAGTGTTCAGCTGAACTGACTATTCCATTGACCAGACTATATAATTTGAGTCTCAGAACAGGGAATATTCCACAGGACTGGAAAGAATGCATGGTAATCCCATTGCACAAGGGTGGTGCAATGACTTATGTATCCAACACTATCGAACTAATCAGTATCTCAGAAGTTGTGGTGAAGATTTTGGAAAAGTTGGTTAGGGCTCGCATTCAGAAATGGGTTCACAGAGAATCTCCAATTTGCAGTGAACAGCATCGGTTTACTAAAGAAAAGTCATGTTTTAGCAACTTGCTCACATTCTATAATAATGTCATCACTGAGTTAGAAAAGGGGATGGGTACACCATGATACTTTTGGATTTTGCTAAGGCTTTCGAAAGAATACAGCATGGAATACTGTTGCATAAATTGAAGAATTTGGGATTGGATTCTAAACTGTTGGCATGGATAAGAGGATGGGTGACTGACATATTGGGTGTGTTCAAAAAAAGACTGAACTTTTTAAATAGCAGACCAACTGGTAGAGAGAGAGCTCTGTGGCTACTAATGCATCTAGTGGTTTTGACAACAAACTGCCATTTGCTCCATTCTGCTATGAGCATTAGTCATCGAGTTACATCTGCTGAAGTGAGCACGTGCACAATCTGTTTGTTGGATTAGTGACAATGATAGAGATTGAAGAACAACGTGTGTGTAAAATTTTGCTGCAAACTTGGTAAAAATTTTAGAGACATTTTAATTGCTTAGCCAAGCATATGGGGAGGACTGTATGAGCTGAATGCAGTGCTGTGAGTGGCTTAGGTTTTCCTGCCAACCAGGCAGAGAACACTTGTTTTGATAATTTTCCTCGCCCATTCTGTTCAAGTGACCATACCACCTGAGATTAGCTCTGCTAACGCATTCCTGGATGCTGACAATGTCAAGTTCTTTCCTAATATCCTCGTTTTTAATATGATATTGCCATTGATGCCATCTGTTCACGCCCCTAATCTTTCTCAGAACTCTCATATCTGCAGTAAAACACTTGACCAAAGACTAGAGACTGCAGTCTCTAGTCGTTGGTCAAGTGTTTTACTTCTGAACCAGCTCTCAAATCCATTAGTTAAAACTGGTTTGAACCATGTCTTGTATACAGCTAATTTAGTGTTCCGACTCATTTCTCTCTTATTCCATATAAATTTATTCAATTGACTTCCTACCATACCAGCTTTTGTTGATTCTGTTGTCTATTTCCATATTTAATTTACCATCTTCACTAAAAATCGTACCTAAGTAGCTGAAATGTTTTACTTGTTCCACAGGTTCCCCTTTCAAAACACAGTTGACATTTTCAATGATTCTACTATTTTCATTGTCTTTGTCTTTTTATTGCCGACATTCATACCATGTCTATTACAACAGTTATTCGATTTAGTCATGGCATCTTGCAAACTTGATGCGGATTTATTTAGAAGTATAACATCGTCTGCATAAAGCAAAGAGCTGACATTAACATCTCCAATTGTGATATCATGTTTAATACCACTTTCCTTCATAATGTGATCCATATAGATAATGAATAACAGAGGGGATAATGTACATCCTTGCCTCACACCAGATTTAACATTAAACCATCTTCCTGTATTTCCTTCAATTCTAACTGCTGACTTGCAACTCAAAGACTAAGTATTGCTTGATATAATGCCCCATTGACACCACATAACTGTAGTGTATTGATTCTCTCTTAGCACCTTGTCGTATGCCTTTTCCAGATAGACAAAACTTAAATACAGATCTTTGTTATATTCCCATGCTTTCTCAACTAATTGTCGTAAAGTGAAGATCTGATCCTGACAGCCTCTATTTGGCCTGAATCCAGCTTGTTCTTCACCAAGCTTTTCTTCCACAATTCTTCTCAACCGTTTTCTCAAGTATACTGGCATAAATCTTGCCCGGAACACTCAGTAGGGAAATACCTCTGTAATTCTCACATTCAGTTTTATTTCCCTTTTTATATATGGGTACTATTAGAGCTCTACTCCAATTATCAGGAATTCGTCCCTCTGTACAGGCCTTCTGAAGTATGCAGTGCAGCCATTGTAAGACTTTTATACCACCATACTTCAGCATTTCTGGTCGAATATCATCTACTCCTGCTGCCTTTCCACATTTCAAGCCTTTGATTTCTTTTTCTACTTCAAGTATGGATATGTATTCCTGACTGCATGCCTGGGCAGTGTTTTTTACCGATGTGCTGTCATCACTGCTTGTTTCATTTAGTAATTTTTTGAAGTAATTACTCCATACTTCAAGGATATCTTTTTCTCCTGTTTTCATGTCACCTTTATCATCTCTAACTCCTTTTATAATACTTTTTTCTCCATTTCTAAGCTTCTTCAACAACCCTTCAGAATATCTTGCCACCTTCTTGATATTTATTTTCTATGTTCTTGTCAAAGTCCTCCCATGACTTTTGTTTGGCTAGTTTTACACAGTGTTTAGCTTTCTCACATTTGTCTCTGTATTCTCTAAGAGCACAAGCTGTCTTATTTGCTAGGAACTTTTGATATGCTTTCTTCTTTTCCTTCACTGCCTCTTTAACTTGTGTCCACCATATAGTTCTGATTTTTCTATCCTTGCAGACAACTTTACCACATGCCTCTCTGGCTGAATCAATCAGCGTTTTCTTCAAGGTTTGCCACTGAATCTCCGAGGTTTGGTTCTTGTTCTCAAATTCTTTCATTTTTTTTTTTTCAATAATCTTTGTGTATTTTAGTCTACAGTTCACATCTGAGAGCTGTTCAACTTTTATTCACTTTAAAACTTTTCTACATGTCATTCTTTTCAATATGAAATTCAATTTTATCTTGCTCAAGACTAAATAGTGATCACATCCAATTTCAAATCCTCTGTACACTCTGGTGGCCTGCACCAGGGAGAAAACATTGCTATCAGTAACAACATAGTCATTGAGACTTTGGTTACTTATTTGTATGTACCAATTGTGTAGTCCTGATAATGTCTAATATGTGTAATTAATTGTTTCTAGTCTTTTGTTGTTTGTAACTTTTTTATTATGCCCCTGATGATGCAAGTCTGACCACTAATGAAACTTCTAGGATTATAATTGCTTATTTTTATTTGTTTACATTAAAATGTGATATGTGATCTTAATATTGAACCTTTCCCAAAGAACTGTTAAGCCACAGAAACTTACGTTTTCAGTTCATAAGTGTATTCATTGCTTCCATCAAAATTACATAGTGAATGTGATTATATGGTAGAAATTACTTGTTATGATACGCTACTCATTGATATTGGTTGTTTACCATGGAAAGTGTGGATTTGGATTACTATTTTTGGTGTAAGACAGATGTAATTGAATACACCTAAAATTTCAAAATTTGCATATCATGCATTTTCTTACCTTTTAGTTATAACAGTGCGACCAAAGAAAATTTGAGCTCATCAGTACATTTTGAATTATTCCATTTCGAAAATTGAAATGGAATAATTCAAATGTCCTTCCAGCAATGTTTTCGTTAACACAAGAGTCTACGGGGGACTGCAGTGGACGCATTACTGCTTGAGTTGTCTCCGTTAGCAATCGGATGTGAGGTCACTAGAAGGGAGATGAACTGGAAGTTATGTACATTTGATGTCAGGGTGATGTACTGTGCTCCCATATCTTTTGTACTGTTACGGCAAGGTTGCTGTCAGGACATTGCAGCTGGCCACAACGTATCTGCTGCACGCACACAACAACGTTGGCATGATTATGGATGTTGTTGGTTGTATGGTAGCCATTAGCTGGCTATTTCATTCAACTTTTGAGCACTATATGCCATTAGCAAGTCACATCTTGAAGTAGACTGTAATAGCTTGGGTTAGGGTGATTAATTTAGGTTAGGTAAGATAAGGTTAATTGGCACCATTATTTGATAAGGTTAACTGGCACCTACGCTATTATCACTGCTCACGAGGAGGATAGCAAGCTGCTATCCTCCTCGTGAGCAGTGATAAGAATTAGGTGTTGGTTAGGTTAGGTTAATTAGCACCATTATTCAACTAGCGAGCTGCTATCCTCCTCCTCCTGAGCAGCGATAAGAATTAGGTGTATTCAGTTACATCTGATTTATACCAATGCCCACTGACGACGCACTGCGCTGGAGGAGGGGGGCGAAATAGTGGCTTGATAGTTGAATAATGGTGCCAATTAACCTAACCAACCTACCTACGCTATTACAGTCTGCTTCAAGATGTGAATTGCTAATGGTATGTAGCATTTGAAAGTTGAATGAAATAGCAAGCTAATGGCTACTAGGCTACTATACAACCAACAGCATTCATGACAACATCCGTATGCAAATAACATCATTGTCTGCATGCGGTAGTACAGTGTTGTCGGTCGCATTGTCCTGACAGCTACCATACCATACCATAACATTACAAAAGATATGGAGTGCAGTATGTCACCCAGATGCCAAATGTACGTAACTTCTAACTTCTGGTTCATTGCCCTTCTGGTGACCTCACATCCGATTGCAAATGGAAACCAGGTGCCCACTCATGCAGCAATGCATCTGCTGTAGTCTCCCTTAGACTCTCATGTTAACGAAAACATTGTTGGAAGGGAAAGTGTCCAATTTTCGAAATGGAATAATTCAAAATGTGCTGATGAACCCAAATTTTCTATGGTTGCACTGTTATATCCAGAAGGTAAGAGATTGCTCAATATGCAAATTTTAGGTGTATTCAGTTGCATCTCATTTATATCTACACTAGTTTCCATAAATTAAGGAACAAAGAAAAATCATAACTCTAGGAGAAAAGGAAAAGCACGAAAGTCAGGTACATTATGTAAAAAAAGTGATGCTGAATCTGGTTATCGTATACAATTGTTAGTGGATTCATGTCTGGATGAGAACAAGACATTTTGTGATAGCAAAATTCTTGGATATAGCTGTAAGACATTTAATTGAATTCAGACGGCAAGCCATCGTAAGACCAGAGGCTGGCCAAAATCAGACAGAGGTAGCCAGGTAGTTGTATGTGAGTAGCTCTGTGGTTCACAAATTGTGGAACCAATTTCAGTAGTCAAAAACAGCCTTCTTGGGATATGAAGGAAGGCCATGTGCTACAACTGCAGTGGGTTACTGATCTCTGATTATCTGCTCGCTGAAACAGGAGTGCTACCCTGAATCAGCTACAATCTGACCTCACATTGACTTCAGGAATCTGCTTTCACTGTGTGCAAAAGGCTTCATGAAGGTGGTTCTGTATGCTTTGTGACTAGTAGTCTACATGCCACTATCCCCACACCACAAGATAGAACATTTGAAATATGCGACAGCTCCACGTCAACTAAAGCCAGTGGATAAGTATTATTTACAAATGAGTCTCAGTTTGCTCCACAAAGCATACCAGGCATGCTCTGATCTGGAGAGAACCAGGGACACCTTACCATCAGTCTAATATCCATAAAAGGGACACTTATGGTGTAGGTAGCATGATAGTTTGGGGAAATATCTTGTTGGATGGATGCATCAACCTGTATGTGTTTCCTAGCAGAACCACAAATGCTGCAACTTACAGAGATGAGGTCTGGGTCCCTATGTATGTTCATATGCAGATATAATGGGGAGACATTTATCCTGACAAGATAATGCTTGTCCTCATTAAGTGAAGCTCATGGACCAATATTTTCAAGAAGGCTCTTGTACATATGGAATGGCCAATCAGATTTCCTGACCTTAATCTTGTTGAGCTGTCTGGGATGATCTCAGTAGATGTGTCGCTACTCTCAACCTCCTCTTCGAAAACTTGAGGGACTTAGGAGAGCTTTGCAGGAGTAACTGTTGTTATTACCATCTGAGCTCCTCAACACCATTATAAACAGTAAGTTGCATTGTTATGAGTGCTGTATTGCTGTGAGGGGGTGACCACATTCCTTAATGAGGCATTTTGACAATCTCATTTTGATCTTGTTTTTGACTATTGTCTTGATGTACCCATTTGTTACTGAATTAAACTATTTATAATTTCTGTGGGTGTTTCTTTCACATTTCACTGAAATGTGAAGAAAACAGTTTTTGAGTTTTCTTGATTTTTCTCTTTCTTCCTTAATTTATGGAAACAAGTGTACAGGGTGTTCGGGATAAATTTGACAGTTTCGTAAGGAAAAAGAAAATCTTCTTTGTATCTATTAAATTTAATGAATTGACAAAAAAACATTACAGGCAGAGTTAATTACAATACTATCAACAAGATTTACTCAAAATAACCACCATTAGCATCAATCACAGCTTCAATTCTGCTTCGGAACCTCGAACAAGCTGATGCTACAGTCTCCCTGGGAAGGGCCGCAAAAACTGTTTTAATTTTATCCATTAACTGGGCTTTTGTATTACTGGAAGTGCGATTGGTGTCTTTTTCAACTGCGCCCCATACAAAATAATCCATGGGGTTAAGGTCTGGGGAGTTTGGAGGCCAAACATTTGGACTGGTGAAGTCATAGAAATTTTCAGACAACCATTTTTGACTTTTCCCAGAGGTGTGGCAAGGGGCCGAATCCTGCTGCCATACATACGGCCTACCATTGCCTACCCTTGTTATCCAGGGCTTGACTACAGTTAGCAACTCCACGAACAAAGCCCGAATTCCAATGCCAGAGTTCTTCAACACCTGTTCCTGCAGATTTGCGAGGAATTCTGCTGTACGAATGCAATCAGATCGTCTGCTAGGGATCTTTCTTCTTGCTACATCCTCGTAGTCACCATTGCAAGTCTCTAGTTCATGCCTGATTGTTTTTACTGTATTCAGGGAGCATTGGGCAGCAGTCGTAATATCCTTATTTTGATGGCGGGCACGAATCATCATGATACAAGTTATTCTCTTCCATGATTCAGGTGGGTTCCAGCTATCCACCCTTTCTGACATCTTGTATGTGAATGAAGAAGGGTCCAAACTTTTAAATGAAGAGAAGTGTGTGTTAATACATGTAACTTACGGAAAAATATAATTAATTATAAATATGTCAAATTTATCCCGAACACCCTGTATATGTTCACATATCCCACATTTTAAAAGTTCAGAAGAAAAAAAAGTTTTTCTTATTGTAGTATGCTATTATTTCTTAAGAATTTTAATTGAAACATATTGCCTTTTTTAACTTTGAATTTATTTGTTTGTGATATTTTTTCCCCTTTGATTGTTGAAGTCTTTCTTCATTATCAGTGAAAGTTGTCTTAGACTTTAAAATTTAAAAATTTGTGACTCCCACTCACAAAAGGTTGTAAGGATGTCTCCCCACCCCCCCTATTTTTGTTAATGAATTCAGTGAATTGTTCAAAGGTGTTAATGAATGGTGAATTTAATTTTGCAATCTCACTGTTATTTGTTTATTATCTTAATAAAAGAAGAAATTGGATTAATAAATGTTATGAGTTAAACTTACCATGAGTGATGTTTTGAAAGTGATACCTATGTGTTTACACAGCTCTTTGTGTGTTCTTGAAACAGTTTTGTGCATTCATCTCTACCACAGTTTTGTAAACGGTGATATATGATTAAAGTTGCTTTGCAATTTTATGTCTACAGTGGATGCCTTTTACAAGTTTGTCTAAGTATGCAGTGTGAAATAATCAAATTTGTGATGCACTAATGAAATTCACTGCTAGTTACAAGGTTTTATGATAAAGCAGCTAGGTTTGAGTACTGTGTGTCATTGGGCCCAAAGAACAGGAAATTGTGATGGTAAGGTAAACAGTTTTGTGTGCCTTTACAGACTGATCATAAAGTGCTTAGCCAAAAAACTGCAACTGATGATTTCCATAATCAGAAACCTGAGCACAGATAATCAGAGAAAATTGACCAATAAGGCCCAGAAATTATTAGCACTGAAATTGAACATTGAGCATTACAGGATTAGGCTATAATAAAGGTTAGGTTAAAATTGTGTTATGGTAGTGAAAAGAATAATAGTAAATTTGAAGCTCTAATGAAGATTGAGATGGAAAGTTGAAACAACAAATCGTATTCATGTTAAGGAATATGGAGTTGTGATTATTTTCTAAGTTGAAGAAGCCATTTCAGAGGTATCTATTTTGAAAATAATGTACAGATCAAAGTAGAGTTGAGGAAATGGTTCTGAAAAGCTTCAGTACACACGATGGAGAAAATGTATTGAAAGAGATGGACGTTATGTTGAGAAAGTCATGAAAGTAAAGCAGTCTTCAAACTACCTTATTTTTTACTTCACTAACATCTCTCTTTTAGGAAGGAGTTATCACAATGGAAGCATTACTTTCAGATTGGCCCTCATGCCATTACTTATGGAAAATACCAAATTGATATGATACATACATGATATAAATAATCAAATGAACTTGCTTCTCTGTTTAAATCTTGTAAAATAAAAAGAAACTATAATTTTTGATCTCTTTGTGACATAATTAATATGCAAATACCTACACTTATTGCTTCTGAAAAAACAACACTGAAACATGCAGATTTTCACATGCAGTGAAAATCAGATATGTTCTGTTATATTTTGAGCATACACATAGATAAAAAGATCATTAATTGATGTGGTATTAGCTGTTCAATATTAGGATTATAGAACTATAATTTTTGATCTCTTTGTGACATAATTAATATGCAAATGTCTACACTTATTGCTTCTGAAAGAACAACACTGAAACTTGTAATGGTGACATGCAGATTTTCACTTGCAGTGAAAATCAGATACGTTCTGTTATATTTTGAGCAAACACATAGATAAAAAGATCATTAATTGATGTGGTATTAGCTGTTCATGAATCATGAGAAAACAAGTTGGAAAAATATTCTAGTATGTGAAGTAATGAAGGACAGTGAAAGGAGAGTGGTTAAAAAATAAATCTGCATGCATATACTGTAAAAGAGAAATGTGAAACCAAAGAAATTACTTTCTTCAAGCCCAAATAGAGGGTCCTGTAAAGTTGAGTGTTGTGAGTGATGAACTTTCTTGATGTAGTTTAATTACCAAAGCTTCTCCATCTGGGGAAAGAAAAAAAAAACATTTTAAAAGTGTTCTAGTCAGTGAAGTTTGCTGTTGGACTCATTCATATAGAAAGTGAATGCAGTTATTAAAGTCTCCTGAGTGAAGGGGAAAAAAAAATATGCTGTTTTCTCTATTCTGGGTAGTTGTAAACCCATAATGATTGTTCATGAATGTTCAGCTGAAGGATGATACTTTTATATTCCGAGAAAATTGTGAACATAGGAACAGCTTTTTGAATTCATGATGCAGATGCATATGTAGTAGTCATTCAGTTTTATTCTTCCTATATGATTTTAAAAGAATGAAAGTTCCTCTGGAATCAAGAGACTGAAATTTCCATTTATTTGTCTAGGCAAGAAACTTACAAAGCAGAAAGCTTATGAGATTTTTGTAGTTGAAAGTGACTTTTTGTTCTAATTATAATCATTGTAGCAGCAAAGGGAGTTTCAGTTAGATGTGACTGTTCTGTCTATAGTTAGTTACAGTGATCATGCTGTACTGATTTGAGAAGTGGCTAAGTTTATGCATGTTGATTCAGAAAAGGGGTACCTGCTGAAATACAAAGCAGGAACTTATGACCATCTGAGGGATATGCCAGGTTCTCTTCCATGGTATTGGTTGCTAGATGGGAAGGATATTACCAATGCATGGGAAGCATTTAAAATTTACTTAAATGATGCAATATCAGGATGTGTCCATAGAGTTAGAAGAATAAATTGAATAAAAGTGAAATGAATTCACCTTATTAACAAGAGATTTTTAAGAAAAAGACAGTATGGAATACTGTGTGCATAAGGATGGTGTCAGTTACAAAAATTATAAGAAGTTGGCCAGACGAGTTACAACTGTTGTACAGAAACCTAAATGTGAGTATGCAAGATAAATACAATCCAAAAGAATTCTATTATGCATGCTCCAAGTAAAAGAAAGAATAAGTATGAAAGGTTAACTCTATTGAATGCAAATCGTATGCAGGTGACTGATGCAGATGAAAATTTCAACTAATGAGTGACCATTTTGCTAAAAGCTCTCAGCTGGGTGAGCTAGATTTTTCTCTGATAGAGTGCTGTGTGATTGGAATGGATTTTGTTTGGAGGTAGTGAGTGCAGGTAGTGTGAATGAATTCAAGAAAAGATATGACAGTTGGCATAGGTGATATGTGGTCTCCCTTGATCAGTCCTGACTTCCTGGCTGTCTTCTTAATAATAATCCTGATGTTATTTACATTGAGTCAGGTTAAAAGCTTTGTTGCTGTATTGTGAAATTGAGTTCACTGCTACCTCTTCACTATAGCACGGTTGCTACAAGTGTTACGCTGAACTGGCTGTTCCATCGATCAGGCTATATAATTTCAGCCTCAGAACAGGAAAGATTTACACAGGACTGGAAAGAATGTATCATAATCCTATTGCACAAGGGTGGTGCAAAAACTGATATGTCTATCAACTTAGCAGTATGATTGGTAAGATTAGAAAAATTGGTAAGAGCTCACATACAGAAATGGGTTGACAGAGAATCTATGCTTTGTAATGAACAGCATGGGTTTACTAAAGGAAGTTCATGTTTGAGCCCCTTACATCTTATAATAATGTTATGGTTGAGTCAGATAAGGGGAATAGATACACCATGATATTTTTGTAATTTTGCTAAGACTTTTGACAGGATTCAATATGGAAGACTGTTACGCAAATTGGAGAATATGGGAATGTATTTTAAAATATTAGTGAGAATAGAAAATGACATGCTGAGATATCAAAAGGTGATATATGGGGGGGGGGATGTGAGTCTGCGAGATATAAGGTTACCAGTGGTATACCCCTGGGATCAGTCCTTGATCCATTGTTATTCAGTCTTTACATTAATGACATTGGGAAGGATTTGACAGGATACTGATGTAAAGATAGGCAGGGTAATCAAGAATGTGGCTGATAGGCTGAAATTATGGGCACATGGAAATGGCTATTAGTTCATTGTTAGTAAATCCGTTGTTATATTATATTGATAGGATTATGCTAGAAGGAACTGATCAGGCTCAGGATCTTGGACTTTTACCAGATAGGAAGTTGGAATTTGAAGTTCAAGGGCTATATAGCAAAAATTGCAAATACAACTTGGGATAATTGCAGTGTGGAACCTTGACATTTTGCCTTACAAGGCTTTGATACCCCCACTTGGACTATTATGTGCACCATTTGGTCTTCTGGTTTCCTTGGTGATGCCGATACTGTGGATAGATAGTTAGAGAAAATGTTAAAGATATTATCAGGATAGTGGAATACAGATTATAAAGACAGATTGAGAATTTGTATACTGCAGACACTAGCAAATAATAAAAACATGGATGATATGATTGAAACTTACGAATTTCTGAGAGGTCATACAGGATACTAGTAGATGGTATTTTTTTTATTTTATGGAGGATGGAGAGAATTAAGACAGGGTGTCCATGGAAGTTAAAGTTGAAAATTAATGCAGTCAAGAAGTGTGTGTGGGGGGGTGAGAGCTAGATTTTTTGCTTGCAGAGTGGTGCTTGATTGAAATGGATTTCCTTTGGAGGTAGTCAGTGCAGGTGTGAATGAATTCAAGGAAATGTATCACAGTTGGTGCAGGTGATATGTAGGTTCCCTCAATCAGTCCCTGACTCCTGGAGGTGTCTCTTAATAATAATCCTGATATTACCTAGATTGAGTCTAATCAGTGTAAATTCTAAATTTGTTGTATCTTAAGCTGAAAACAGCTTAAGATACAACATTTATACAACATAAATAAGATACAATATTTATATATGCATCGCATCAAAAATCTTCCTTTAGTAATTGCTATTCCAAAGAGGGTAGATATCACTCTTACAAATCTATTCTATTTCTTTTCTTAGAATAAATTATAAATTAAAGATACTAAGAAATTATATACTTGGTTTAATTCTCTATCCAAATGTAAGCAAACAAATTTGCTCCTAAAGTATTTTCAGGACTGGAGCAATTCGTATAAGTCCTATGTGCTTTGCATTATAGGATACTAAGGCAAGTGATGTGAAGTCATAAGCTTCTATATACGAATTGGCCCAGTCCTGAAAATAGTTTAGGCGCAAACTTGTTCGCTTACACTTGGATGAAGGATTAAACCAAGTATATAATTTTTTGCTATCTTTAATTTATAGCAGGCCTGTGCAACATATGGCCGGCAATGCTATTTATTTTGACCCGTCTGCCTGATTGAATTATTTAATCATTCAGGGGAATATGAAATTAGACGATTTTTTCCTAGCATTGAATTAAATTTTTACTAAGACACTGCATGTTTACGTTCATATAATTAATGTCACAATCATGTTTCTTTCAATTCGACAATAAATTGCATTTGGAATTATTCCCGCTGTCGTATTTCATAACAAATTATTACAATCGCTTTGAGGTTTTGTTAGCGGTAGTGTTGCTGCGGGGAAATTCAAAGTTACATCTCCGTAATAACGACTTGATGTCTACGAACGAGAATGAATCGTATTACACAAAGTTGGCTGTGCCTTGACTGGTTTTGGCAGTGTAGTGGTTGGTTGTAGCTGGAGCAATACATTACATAACTGTTATCATAACCTGCATTGTGAGTTTTTCATCATTAGTTTTTTTGTAATTAATATTGCCAATCTCGACACAATGAGCTTAAGTAAAAAGCATAAAATAGATTCGGAACATCGAGCATTTAACCCTGAGTGGACAAACAAATATTTTTTATGTAGTTTAAGGACAAAATAGTGTAGATTGTTTGCTGGGAATCTATCGGTGTGCCGAAAGAGTACAATCTGAGATATCATTTTTAATCGAAACATCCTAACCTTTGCAAGTTGGATGCAAGTGAAAAGAAAATAAAAGCAGCAAAGTTATTGAAAGCCCTTAGTGGTGAGCAACAAGCCTTTAAAAAAGTGACATCTTCAAATGAAGTTGCCACAAAGGTAACTTCATTTGAAGATGAAGTTGCCACAAAGGTAAGCTTAGAAATATCACAAGAAATAGTTTGTGCTGGCAAATCATTTACTGAGGGAGAGTTGATAAAAAAAAAAAAAAAAGTGTCCTGATAAGAAAAATGATTTTCAAAATATCAGTTTGTCCCGTATGATTGTTTAGCGCAGGGTGGCTGATATTGCCGAGGATCTTAAAAATAACCTGCAAAAATCAGCTAGTGAATTTGTCTATTATTCGCTTGCTATGGATGAAAGTATTGAAGTGGAAAATACTGCACAGCTTTTAATATATGTAAGAGGCGTTGATAAGAATGTTGAGGTGACGGAGGAGCTTGCTGGTTTGTGTTCAATGAAAGGAAGAACAACAGGAAAGGAGATCGCAGAAAATGTAAAGATGTGTGTGTAACCGAAAAACTATCCTTAAATTTCAAGAATTTAGTAGTAGTTTGCACTGATGGTGCCCCATCTATGTGTGGAAAAAAATGTTGGTGCTGTAACATTTATTGAACAGTATGCAGGTAAACCATTGACAAAATATCACTTCCTAATTCATCAGCAGGTATTATGTTCAAAGGTTTTGCAAGTTGATCATGTGGTTAAAGTAGTATTTGCTCTGATCAACTATATTCGAGCTCGGAGTTCATCATCATCAAATTCCTGCCATGTACCCTCAAGGGGTGTACAGGATATGATAGTACTCATGAAAAAATTACATCATTATTAATTTCCTGTCTACAATTTTCCTCCAAATCAGTCTGTTACTTGTCAAGATTCCAACATTATCAGATCTTATATTTCTATCGTCTAAAGCACTTTGTACCATATCAATCCACCTATATCTTGGTCTTCCTCTGGGTCATTTTGCTGCGAACCTGGCAGAGAACACTTGTTTTGCTAATCTTACCACCATACCACCTGAGATTAGCTCTGCTAATGCATTCCTGGATGCTGACAATGTCAAGTTCTTTCCTAATATCCTTGTTTTTAATATGATATTGCCATTGATGCCATCTGTTCATGCCTATAATCTTTCCCAGGACTCATATCTGTGGTCTCTAGTCTTTGGTCAAGTGTTTTACTTCTGACCCAGCTCTCAGATCCATAAGTTAAAACCGGTTTGAACACTGTCTTGTATACAGCTAATTTAGTGTTCCGACTAATTTCTCTCTTATTCCATATGAATTTATTCAATTGACTTCCCACCATACCAGCTTTGCTGATTCTGTTGTCTATTTCTATATTTAATTTACCATTTTCAGTAAAAATCGTGCCTAAATAGCTGAAATGTTTTATTATAATTATAGCTGTTTTGCCTGCTTCAGTTTAGGAGTGCCCCTGTTTAAATGTCATTGGCTATTTACTCATGGATTCTTAGGGCATTGTGAGTGTAAATGTACCAAAAGGTATATGTAGCATAAGGAATAGAAATTTACACATACCTTTTTCTGGGTGTTGCGGCTTTTTCTCTTTCTGTGATGTCGAAAAACTACTGAGTGTGTGTGTGTGTGGGGTAGGCAATTTGGTAGAATTAAGTTAGAAAAACCCGGGTTTTTTTCCGTAATGTATATAAACATATATATTATATTATATAGGGTAGAGAAAAGGTAAAAGATTTGATTTTTTAAAATAGGAAGGGGGGGATAAGGTGGTTGACATGGTGCTGTCCGTTTCGACTATTCGTGGTCGTCAAACGAACCGCACCCCGTCAACCACATTTCCCCTTCCCCCTCCCTATTTTTAAAAAATCAACCCTTTCACCTTTTCCCCACCCTATATAATATAATATATATATTTATATATGTTACGGAAAAAAAACCAGGTTTTTCTAACTTAATTCTACCAAATTGCCTACCCCACACACACACTCAGTAGTTTTTCGACATCGCAGAAAGAGGAAAAGCCGCAACACCCAGAAAAAGGTATGTGTAAATTTCTATTCCTTATGCTACATATACTTTTTGGTACATTTACACTCACAATGCCCTAAGAATCCATGAGTAAATAGCCAATGACATTTAAACAGGGGCACTCCTAAACTGAAGCAGGCAAAACAGCTGTAATTATAATAGTTTATTAAGAGGAGTAACATGGGAGTTTTCCCAGAAATAATATACATAATGAAATGTTTTACTTGTTCCACAGGTTCTCCATTCACAACACAGTTGACATTTTCAATGATTCTGCCTATTTTCATTGTCTTTGTCTTTTTATTGCTGACCTTCATACCATATCTATTACAACAGCTATTCAATTTAGTCAGAGAATCTTGCAGACTTGTAACGGATTTATTTAGAAGTATAACATCATCCGCATAAAGCAAAGAGCTGACATTAACATCTCCAATTTTGATATCATGTTTAATACCACTTTCCTTCATAATGTGATCCATATAGATAATGAATAACAGAGGAGATAATGTACATCCTTATCTCACACCAGATTTAACATTAAACCATCTTCCTGTACTTCCTTCAATTCTAACTGCGGACTTACAACTCAAATAAAGACTAAGTATTGCTTGATATAATGCCCCATTGACACTGTATAACTGCAGCGTATTGAATAGCTTCTGTCTTGGCACCTTGTCATATGCCTTTTTCAAATCAACAAAACTTAAATACAGATCTTTGTTGTATTCCCACTTTCTCGACTATTTGTCGTAAAGTGAAGTTCTGATCCTGACAGCCTCTATTTGGCCTGAATCCAGCTTGTTCTTCACCAAGCTTTTCTTCCACAATTCTTCTCAACCATTTCTCAAGTATATTTGCATATCTTACCAGGAACACTCAGTAGGGAAATACTTCTGTAATTCTCACATTCAGTTTTATTTCCCTTTTTATATATGGGTGCTATGAGAGCTCTACTCCAATCATTGGGAATTCGTCCCTCTGTCCAGGCTTTCTGAACTATGCAGTGCAGCCACTGTAAGACTCTTATACCACCATATTTCAGCGTTTCTGGTCGAATATCATCTACTCCTGCTGTCTTTCCACATTTCAAGCCTTTGATGGCTTTTTCTACTTCAAGTATGGATATGTATTCCTGACTGACTGACTGCATGCCTGGTCAGTGTTTTTTACCACTGTGCTGTCATCACTGCTTGTTTCATTTAGCAGTTTTTCAAAGTAATTACTCCATACTTCAAGGATATCTTTTTCTCCTGTTTTCATGTCACCTTTATCATCTCTAACTCCTATTTACAGCACTCTTTTCTCCATTCTTAAGATTCTTCAACAACCTCCAGAATATTTTGCCACCTTGATATTTATTTTCTATATTCTTGCCAAAGTCCTCCCATGACTTTTGTTTAGCTAGTTTTACACAGTGTTTAGAATTCTTGCATTTGTCTCTATATTCTCTAAGAGCACTAGTTGACTTATTTGACAGGAACTTTTGATATGCTTTCTTCTTTTCCTTCACTGCCTCTTTAACTTCCTGTGTCCACCAGGGAGTTCTGATTTTTTTATCCTTACAGACAACCTCACCACATGCCTCATTGGCAGAATCAATCAATGTTTTCTTCAGAGTTTGCCACTGAATCTCCAAGGTTTGATTCCTGTTCTCAAACTCTTTCATTTTTTCTTCAATAATCTTTGTGTATTTTAGTCTACAGTTCAAATTTAAAACTTTCAGCTTTAAAACTTTCTTACGTGTTATTCTTTTCAATATGAAATTCAATTTTATCCTGCTCAAGACTAAATAGTGATCACTTCCAATTTCAAATCCCCTGTACACTCTGGTGTCCTGCACCAAGGAGAAAACATCACTATCAACAATAACATAGTCAATGAGACTTTTCTTATTCCCAGCCTCTTCTCTCCATGTGAATTTTTGCACATTTTTATGTTGAAACATGGTGTTAGTAATAACCAGTCCATGTCCTGAGCAGAAATCCAACAGATATTTGCCATTATTATTAGCTTTGCTCTTTTCTCCAAATTTTCCCAAAATATTTTTGTATGTCTCACAATCATTTCCTACTCTGCTATTTAGATCCCCAACAAGGACCAACTTTTCCTTTTTCATTGTGTCAATTGCTTTTTCTAAAGCATCAAAAAATTCCTCCACTTCTACCTTAGTAGAACCTTCTGTGGGACACAAATAAGTCTCATTGCCCAGTTCCCCATTCTCATATTTGCCCACATTACTCTACTTGAGACTGACTGCCATTCAAGAAGATTACCTTCGTATTTTGTGTTGAATACTATGGCTACTCTTTCTTTTCCTTGATTGTCATTGCCTGAATATAACATTTTGTATTTATTGCTCAGAAAGATCTCACCAGTTTTGGTCTTTTTTGTTTCAGTCACCCCTATTATGTCGATCTGGAATTATCTAATTCCTCAGCTAGCTCCATTTCTTTGCCATTCAGGCTTCTTACGTTGATAGTACCGATCTTTAACTCTGGTGATGTTGAGTTGGGGTTTGTTTTCAGATTTGTTCCAGTAGCTGACTTTTCGCTGTTTGCCCTGGTTCCCTGGCGAAAACAACGGGGGCCTTGTTTAACCGGGCAACACCCCAGCAGGTATGAAATTTTGTCATGTTGTACCATCATTTTTTATTTTGGTTTAATCAATAAGAATACAATTTGGTCGGCTAAATCCCAAATTGCCAGCCCATCCTCGTCCGTTCAGTATCAAAGTAGATACCCAACAGGGTCCACCACAAGAAGGTGAGGATTGGACATTAGGTCAGAAGCCCTGGTCGGTTCTCCGCATTCCTTTAAAGGCTATGTGGAGGTCTCCTTTCAGTTATACAGCTTTGACCCTTAAGCACCCTCATATCGAGCTCGGAGTTTGAAACACAAAATGTTTCAGGCGTTTCCTAGAAAAAAATGATGGCGAGTATGGGGATTTAGCACACTGATGTACATTGGTTGAGCCACAGTAAAGTTTTGTCACACTTTGTCGCTTTAAAAAATGAACTAGTTGAATTTTTGAAATCTGAAGAAGATATGGAAAAATTCCCAGAAATAATGGATGAAGAATGGAATCGAGATTTATTTTTCTTGTGTGACATTTTGGGTCCCTTGAATGACCTAAACTTACAGCTTCAAGGAAAAAATAATTTTGTTTTTTATTAATGTCTCTTATAAAGGCATTCAAAATGAAATTAAGTTTGTTTGAAAATCAACTTGCTAAGTGGGATATGTCACATCTCTTAACTTTCACAGAATATTCCATCAGAATATCATGCAATGGTGAGTGTAATATATAAGAAGCACATATCACTTCTAAGTGAGGAGTTTCAGAAAAGAATGCCATTGAGTAATGAAATTAGTAATTTGAGGATCCATTGAGAAAATGGATCCTCAAACACATAAAAGTGATTGAGGATCCATTTTCTGTCGAAGCAGGAAATCTACCTCTCGAACTCCAGATGGAAGTTATTGATCTCCAGTGTTCTGAAAACACTCGGGTCAAGCATAGGGAGAGAACTTTATAAGAGTTTTATTTTCTTCTGGATCAGGTTAAATTTAAAAGTTTGTTGGATACTGCCTTCCAGGTATTTTGTATGTTTGTGAGCATATATACTTGTGAACAAATATTTTCGGTCATGAACTTGAACAAAACCAAACAGCATTCATCTTTAATCTTTAAGTGATATCAATTTAGAGGATTTCCTGCCTTATTAAGAACGGCCACTTCAAACATGGCAACAAAGAAATGTCACATTGTGACATTCAGTAACTGATATTTCACTGAGAATAAGTGTGATATTCTCAGTGAAATTATTAGTAAACTTTGTGTTTATGTTTAGGTGGTTTTTATTGAGAAATTTTGCAGCTATATTTGTTTGTAAATAATTTTGATTATAATTTTAATTGTAACTCTAAAAAATGTAAATATGCATATTAATTAATATTTACTGTAGACCTACTAACAAATTTATTTAAGTTTAGCTGCAGCAGACTAGTCTAAGATTCTAGGTCCGAAGTGATCTGGCCATTGGTTGAGTGGTCCAAGTTGGGTTTGGCCCTCAAAGACAATCAAGTTGTGCAGGCCTGATTTACCAAGTGGATAAACTTCCAACAACTATTTCTTTTCTTTGAAATATTCTTTTTCTCTTGTATGGGTTTTCTATAGTTATTAATGAGCACTGCTTTACCAAACTGGCCACTATCATTCTTCTACTTTCTTCTATGCATGTAAAACATGAGCAGCTGCTTTTCAAGCCATACACAGTTTAGCTTCAAACTTACTGAACTAGTTTCTTATCTTTAGCTTTTAATTCTATTTCTTTTCTTTGAACAGTCCCTTCCTCACACTGTTTTCTCCAAGGACTGACCTCTTCATGTTCGCAAAAACATATATACCAGTTTCTTTCTTTCTTTTTCCTTAACGATTTGTCCACACATAGCTTTCTTGTGTTATAGATTTTATAACTTCTTGTGTTGTGTTCTGATTTAATGAGTCTGATATATGTTTGAAAAATTATTTGTAATGTTTCAGATTTGTAAAATTACTAATGTTTTTAATTACTTTTGCTACTGTAGATTGACTGGCTATGTAAAAGCTACCCAGTGTGGCTGGTCAGTGGTATAATAATGATGTATATGAAGTTAATTAAAATATAGTACTTTGAATGATAAACTTAAAAGTTTTCATTATGCATGGTCAATTATTACTGAACTTTGCATTGCAGTTAACTTTCAAAGATGACTAATGCTCAGAAATATCAGCCAGTTGTATAGCTGAGTAAATGGGAATAGCCTTCAGATGTTCGGAGTTGCTACATAACTGTGGCTTCCTCTTGGTTCAGTAAATGAATAAGGCATTTCAAAATGACATTGTTGTATCATTTATTTGTCATAGGACAAAGCATTTTTTTTTTTTTTTTTTTGTTCCCCTAGTGATCCCTATAGGGATTGATGGAAAAAAAAATTAATACATATGAGGATTGATGATGAAAAATATTCAGCTGAGAGTTATTTTATTTTATTTTATTTATTTTTTTGAACAGCTAACTCCCAAAACCAAGGAGTGAGTATAGTTGGAATAATTGGTAATTAGGCTTTGTGTGTGTGTTGAGTCGAGAGGTTCATCTAAATATCTTATAACTTCATGTAATGATATCAGTCACTAAATTTCAGTCTTTTCTGATGTGTGTGTGTGTGTGTGTGTGTGTGTGTGTGTCGGGGGGGGGTGCTCAGATCATCACTAAAATTGCAAATGGATATCAAAAGATTCAATTTTTGAACTTTTCTTTGGTTTGACATACAATGATTATAAACCTGCCAGTAACATACATCAGAAGAATTTAATTTTAAAATTATTTAAATTAAGGGGATATTAAATTCCACATTGTTTTAAAACCGAATAAAAAACTCAAAGATTGGAATCAGAGAGTTTCATGCTGAATATAGTAAACTATAAAGTATCGGCGACCACTAGCGTGAGCTAATGCAAGTGACCCTAGTACGTGGTACAATATTGGAGAACGCGTGGCAAAGTTCTGATCGTTTTTCTTAGGTATTTTCCAGTCACTACCTAGTGACCTCCCACCATAATGTAATGACAGCATACATTTCCTAGGAAATGTGTTTTTACGTTATGGAAAATACCTAAGAATAGCGATCAGAACTTTGCCGCGCGTTCTCCGGTATTGTACCACGTACTAGGGTCACTTGCGCTCACACTAGTGGTCGCCGATACTTTATAGTTTACTATATTCGGCATGAAACTCTCTGATTCCAATCTTTGAGTTTCTTATTCGGTTTTAAAACAATGTGGGATTTAATATCCCCTTAATTTAAATAACGTTTATATCGCCGAAATGAAGCTTATTAGCTCTTTATATTTAAGTAACTTAATTTTAAAACTTTTCTAATGTTATTTAATGGTTTGGATTATATCAGATAATTGGTAAAACTGCCAATAATGGGTATTGGAACAGTTGATTTTCAAATTTTAGGACAGAAAGGTTGGATGTTGTTGTATGTCATGTAACATGCTGTACATAAGATTGTTAAAGAGTACTATTTTTGTTATGTATATGAAGAATGATAACCAGGATACTTAACTTCGTTTATTTCAGAAAGCATATTAGACAATTGTTCCTTAATTTTCTCTGAACAGGTTGAAAGAACCTCATCTTCCCCAGTTATTTCTCCTCGTCCAGACACAGATGATGTGGTTTCACTTTTTCCACGAAAATCACGAGTATTAGTGAGGCAAGGTTCAGAGGATGTAAAACTTCGGCGTGAAAGTTGTATAGCATTTCCTGGAGGTCATGTATCAGTTGCATCAACAACACAAGGTAATATATATAACTTAATGTGTTTTGTAAGCTGGTTCATGAAATGAAATTTTTAATTTAAAATAATACCATTTCCAGTTTGAAGAGACAAAAGCAGCATTGGCAATTTCAAATCACTTAAAAAGATATGTACTCCTCCATAAATGACAACTAAATTACATATGACAGGTTTCATTTCTTACATCTTGTATTTTACTCGGTTGCAAATCATTATAAAAATTACAGTTATGGGATTTACTTGTAGATTTATTGTAAAAAGTAATAAACATCTACATGTTTCACTGTGTAACTGATAGCTTTAGTTAAAGCTTTTTTGTTTGGTTATGAAGAAGTAAATTATGCTAAACATGAAATTCTTGTTATAATCCTTTATCCGCGTATAAGAAAACAAAGTTTGTGCATGGATATCATCATGACTAGGCTACTTCTGTTGTCTCCAAATAGCCTTCTCCTCCAACTCTTTATGAGAAATGTCAGTAAGCTAGTTTTTTCTCCTCTTTACTTTACACATGGTGCCAATGCATTGTTCTTGTGTATGGGATTGATATTCAAAAATAATATATAAATAAAATTAATATTATAGTTGTGACTTGTTGTAGTTGATGTTTGTGTTCTGTTAAAAAATAAACTAGCTTAACTAGTAAAAAAAGTTGCAGTTTAATTGATGCTGCAATACACAAAAATAGTAGTGGGAAATTTAGGAGCTAAGATTAGAGCAAGGGAATGAGAAGCAGATTTTGTGAATGATTGGAATGCATTGCATGAGTGTGTGTGGAGTCTGCAGACAATTTTAATGTGTTCAAGGTATGGTATGGTGAGCTGTATGACATAGGGGCATCCTAGATGAGTTTTTGATTCCATGGGAGTCTTAGGATAATAATTAATAATAATAATATAGCCGGGTACGAAACTCGGATCAAAATCCATCGAAGCCCTAGAGTTTCTTGCCGAAAAAACTATCGGCGATCCCAAGAGTAAGTAATCCCTTGGGTAGTACAACACCAGGGCAACTCCATGCAAAGGTGGAGCAAGATCCGTCACTAACCTTAATATTCTCTCATAATGTAAACACACAGCTCCTAAGAAATGTATACTGTTATACATTATGAGAAGAGGTCACTACCCAGACCGGTTTCAACCTTTTTTGAGGTCTCATCAGTGAGTAGGTAGACCTGGAATACCAAGGTTTTAAGTGAACCGAACTTACATACCTCTACTATCGAATTGCCAAAATGGTGTACTCATATATTGTTATTGCCAAATTGTTATTACTATGTTTTACCAGCTACATAAGTTTATTGAAAGGGAGATGGTAAATCCAGTTTTATTTTATAGCCGGGTACGAACTACCTGGCTATAAAATAAAATTGTTGTAATAATAATTAATAATAATGTTGTAGTAAGTAATCCCTTGTTGTACTACCCAAGGGATTACTTACTCTTGGGCTCGCCGATAGTTTTTTTCGGCACGAAACTCTAGGACTTCGATGGATTTCGATCCGAGTTTCGTACCCGGCTATAAAATAAAACTGGATTTACCATCTCCCTTTCAATAAACTTATGTAGCTGGTAAAACATAGTAATAACAATTTGGTAATAACAATATATAAGTACACCATTTTGGCAATTCAATAGTAGAGGTATGTAAGTTCGGTTCACTTAAAATGTTGGTATTCTAGGTCTACCTACTCACTGATGAGACCTCAAAAAAAGTTGAGACCGGTCTGGGTAGTGACCTCTTCTCATAATGTTAAACAGTATACATATCTTAGGAGCTGTTTTTTTACATTATGAGAAAATATTAAGGTTAGTGACGGAGCTTACTCCACCTTTGCATGGAGTTGCCCTGGTGTTGTACTACCCAAGGGATTACTTACTCTTGGGATCGGCGATAGTTTTTTCAGCAGGAAACTCTAGAACTTCGATGGATTTCGATCCAAGTTTCATCCCGGCTATAAAATAAAACGGGATTCACCATCTCCCTTTCAATAAACTTACGTAGCCGGTAAAACATAGTAATAATAAATATTTAGACTGTTAGCTGAGTTAATAACTTTATCAAACTTTCTTCATGTTAAGATGCTTAATTTACACAACTGAATATTCTTTTAATATTTTAACTTTTTTTTTTATGGGAAAGTTTTATTTTTCATCATTATGCTTGTATATCAAAAATTATAATTTAAGCAATAACTTGATGAATTGGAAGTAAGCCAAGTAAATTGATTACACTCAGTGATGAGCTATAAGGGGCTCATGGGGGTTCTTTGTTAAAATTTTCTCAAATTTGCTAGCCCCTTGTTGTTTACTTTTTTTTTTTCAAAAGAAACAAAAAAAACATAATTTTTTGAAATATATTAAGCAACAAACTCATACGGTACCCTAACAAAAATTAGTCTATTCTCATAAAACTGTCATCAACAGGTTGTTCCACTGGACATTAGTTCTGTGTTCGACAGTACACTGACATATTACAATTGTTTTTGTTTAAAATTTAAACATAATAATACATTTAAAAACTATATATTCAGCAAATTTTATTTTTATAATTGTAAAAGTATTTTTACCCATGAAACATGAAAAGACAGTCAAATTTATTAAATTTTTTGGGGATAATGAAAAGTGATTCTGCTGCAGTTGAAAATGAAGTCGAAGATAATATGCACATTGATTCAATGAATATGCAACAGGTTGGAGGAGAAAAAGAAAATCATTTACCTGATTGCTGGAACGAGAAGCAAGCATCGTATTTCAAAATGCAGTATAAGTGGTTAGAAGTTAAAAATAGTAAATTAGGATGTCGTGTTTGCTCAAAATATAAACACTTAGGTGTTGAAGGAGAAAAAAGCTGTCGCCTATCAAAGGAATGGATAGAAATGAAGATGAAACCGAATGGAAACGCTACAGACTCAGGAACTGCATCTTTGCGTAAAAAGTTATCCAAAAATAATGAATCATTTGCTCATAATAAAATCATAAAAATAAATGAAGAATGTAGCAAATCTATATTACCAAATTTAATTGACAAACTAAATGAAAGAGAAATTTTGATAACTTCAAAAATTTTTAATTCTGTTTATAGTTTGGTGAGGAGAAACCGACTGATGTCTGATTTACCAGATTTAATCAAGCTGCAAATTAAAAATGGTATTGATCTAGAATTATCCTTGCATTCTAGATTCTCAGAAATTAGAATAGTTGAACATATTTCTAAACAAATAAAGAAATATTCTCCAAAATAATAGAAACAATTGCAAAATTTCTATAATAGCAGATGAATTGACAACATTATTGAAAATAAGTGTTTTAGTTATTCACATATAAGTTGAGCTCACTGAACCATCTATGATTTTTGTAGATCTTGTAGAATTAGAAAATACCACTATGGAATGTATACATGCTACTATAATTGCTACTTTTAATTCATATGGATTTTCTGATAACTATTTAAAAAATCATCTCATTGCATTTGGTTCTGATCGAGCTAGTGTAATGTTAGGAAACAAATCAGGTGTTGCAATCAAGCTTCTACAAGAATTTCCCAACATTGTCATTTGGCATTGCATAGCTCATTGTTTACAATTAGAATTAGACGATTCGATAAAAAAACGTTAAAGAAATAAATCATTTTGAAATATTTATGGATGAATTATATGTTTTTTATCATCAATCACCAAAAAATCAACAAGAATTAAATACAATTGCAAAAGACCTTGGTATCGAAATTTTAAAGATTGGCCATGTGTTTGAACCACGATGGGCAGCTTGCAGTTTATGAATGGCTCTTGCTGTGTAGAGAAAATAACCAGCTTTATGCAAGCATTTTGCATAATGATAAATATAAGGGCTTTTTAAACCGACTTCTCAATTTGGAATTTTTAAAAGGTCTAGCATTAATGATTGATATCCTACAGGAATTATCATATCTGTCAGAAGTGCTACAAAGTCGCAATATAAGTATTATAAGGGCTAACTCCTTAATCATGCGAACAATTAATGCAATTAATGATTTTAAAAATTCTGTAGGTTCTTATGCATCAAAAATTGATACCATGTTAAAATCAAAAGAATTTGAAGGAATAGCAATTGAAAGCAAAATCAGATTTCACAAACTACCGTGAGAAACATTACTAAACTCTCTTATAATGTCTTTAAAGGATAGATTAATGCAGCAAAATAATTTTAAACTGAAAAATGAAAATTATGAGGATTTGGAAGATGAAGAACTGAAAAACATTTTGAATGTATGTTATCCTGAAACATGTGTTATGTCGACTACTTTTCTGTTATTTCTCTATCCTAAATCCCTGTCGTACCTACTAAGCCTGAAATCTCTAACCTATCTCTCTGGGGTCACTTCTTTCGGAACTCTGACAAAATTTGTTTGATATAGTTGTGCCAGCCAGAGTCCTAGCACAGAAGAATTCTTGTACAAAGAAACCTTCCCAGAGTTCAAGTATTGCCTAATCTTGTTAAAGTATTAAGTGCCTATAGAAACTTCGACATTGCAGTCATGGCCTATAACTTTGAGATGGTAAATGTTGCATTTTACTGTACACTGTACATTTTACTTCTAAAAGACTTGAATTGAATGTAGGTTAAATTTTTTCTAATATTTTTCAGCTTTTCATATACACAGTACATTTAGAATATTCTATTTTAGCAGCAGCAGAAGCATCTAATTTAGTCCGCATGAGAACTTCATTAATGGGTCAGTCAGCACCATCTCTATCAGCTAATATAGTAAGTTTTCTAAAATTTAGGTGTTGTTAAAAAAAATTGCATTTATTATTTTTATGTATATATGACAATATGTTTGATTAGTATTTGGATATTTCACATTACAGAAAACCCCCGCTTAACGTGAATTCGATTGCATGGTAATCAGTTAGTATGAGTGAGTGAAATGATACTATTTCCTGCTTTAAGCGAGTTATTAATCAGTTAATGCAATTTTTTTATTTTACATGAAATTTTTTGTCACCATTCTCAATGTTGCAGCTAGTGGCCAGTGCTGTGGGCTGTGGCTGGCAACACTCAGCAGTTGACTCATAGCTATTATTACAAGTGCACATGCAAAATCTGTTCTCTTGCTCAATCACTTTTTCTTAATTAATTGAAGAAATGTGTTATCACCATTACTTTTCTACATCTATGTCAATGATCTCCCCATCTTTCCAGGAACTAGAAATTTTATCTATGCTGATGACTTTGCCATAGCTACTCAGTCAAAATATTTAAAGTCCATTGAAACTACTCTATCACTTGCCTTAAATAACTTAACCACATACTATACCAACAATCAACTAAAACCAAACCCCTTGAAAACCCAGACTAGCCTTTTCCACCTTAACAATAAGGAAGCCAACAGGAAGCTACAGATTTCTTGGGAAGGCTCTAATATAGAACATTCCTGGAAGAAACCAATCTACCTCGGTGTGACTCTCAGTCGCACCCTCTCATATAACACCCACATAGAAAAAACAAAGGCAAAAGTGAATGCAAGAAACAACATACTAAGAAAGCTTACCTCCTCCAAATGGGGTGCAGACCCTAGATCTTCTGCCTTGGCCCTTTGCTATTCTTCTGCTGAATATGCTTGCCCAGTATGATCCAGATTCTGCCATGCTGAAAAACTTGATCCAGCATTGAATGAAAGCTGCTGCTTAATTACAGGATGCCTGAAACCAACACCACCAAAAGACCTGTATACTTTGGTTGGTATTGCACCTCCTTCAATTTGAAGATCTGCATTCTCAGCTGATGAAAGAAGCAGACAAATGAATGATGAACGCCACCCACTGTTCGACCAGACCGCAGTGCCCCAAAGACTAAGATCCCGACATAGCTTCCTGACAACTGTTGAACCACCTGAAAACCTCCCAGAGACAAGACTTCAACAATGGCTTGCAGTATATCCTGAAAATAATACTGGTATTCCAACAGCCGAACATCTTCCACGTGGTGCCCACTTGGACTGGAATACTTGGAAAAGCCTAAACAGACTCTGGACGACAAGATGCTGCAAACAAAACCTCATCAAATGGGGTTACCTCACTAGCCCATACAGTTGTGAGTGTGGGACAACCCAGTTCATGGAACACCTTCTTTCTTGTCCCTTTCTTCCATCGTCTTGTGCAAAAGAGGACCTTATATCCTGCACAGAAAGAGCAGTTGATTGTGCAAGATACTGGAGGAACATCTGACCATGTTTATTGTATATAAGTTATATATAGTTTCCTTTTTTTCATATTTAATTATTATTCCCTGTATAATTCATCTAACAAATCTAAACTGATCTCAATGTAATGTATCCTAATTTGTTGTAAATCATGTTGTACCACTTACTACTGTACTACTTGTGTTTGGATATGAAATTAAAAAAAAATTGAAGAAATTAATTAATTTGTTTAATTTAGATACCTAAATTTTGTTTGAATTTTCAAAAGGAAAATGATGCTGGTTACTAACATGGAACAAAGCTTCGAAGTCCACCCAAATCTTGATAAAGTGATCACCAGCTATTGCAAATTGCATGACAAGATGAAAAAGTCGAGCACTATTCAAACATCTTGACTTCATTTTTTTGTAAAAAAGTAGCTCAATCAAATGTTTAGATATTAAATAAAAATTTAAGCAATTGATTTTTATTAACTTCGATGATTTTATCTTCTTATATAGCTTTTTTTTTTTTCCAGATTTACACTAACGGATGAATTATAATTATTCCTATTGTTTATTGCATTTGCTTAGCACGCATTAATCGATGGATTAATTAGTCATGTTAAGCAAGGTTTTCCTGTGTATCTTCAAGAGTCTTAATATGATTATTAACATACACTTAGTGTAGATTATTACTATTTTACTTTGTTCTGATGTTAACCAGAAGCTGGAAAAAAGAAAGCAAGAAGTGTTAAAAAAAAAAAAAAAACGCTGAGATACAGAGCTACTAGCAGTATACTTTGAGAATTTCTTACAAAATCTGTTGCCACCTTACAATTTCCAACACTTACAATGCCAACTTCTTCTTAAACAATTTCCGTTTCTTTTATCCAATTAGCATATTGCTAACAAACAGTTATCATAAATTATATAAAACTTTTAACCACCCAACCAGCCAGGACCTATATATACGTCCAGATAAATCTGGATATGATTCTGTAACACCTATTGAAAATTTTCAATAGGTGTTACAGAATCGTATCTGTAATAACACCTATTGAAAACACCTATTACAAGTTGGTCTCACTATTTCATCCACCTCGGCCGGTAGAGAGGTTAACTGCTAAGTTTTGTCAGTTAGAAGGAAAACGCTGTTGGAATTATGTAAGGTTGTTTTGTCCAGG
This sequence comes from Typopeltis vanoorti, assembly GCF_054136105.1. Taxonomy (NCBI): domain Eukaryota; kingdom Metazoa; phylum Arthropoda; class Arachnida; order Uropygi; family Thelyphonidae; genus Typopeltis; species Typopeltis vanoorti. Next base: position 137,235,114 of record NC_143551.1, on the reverse strand, counting down.
ATTTTGAAATAGTGCAAGCCCATCATTTCAGCTTAATTTCCATTGGTATCATGATGAATGGCTAAGGAATTATGCTTTTACAATTTCTCCAAATCGATACACTTACAAAATGATGGAGATGATGTGTGGTGCAACTCAGGTACTGTTGCATTAGAAAAAAATCCAATTCAAAATCTGAGCAGTTTGGATTCACAATTTGTGTATTATGAGTTTGATTTCCACAAGAAAAAAATATCATTGGAAATTTTATTTTATTGCTCTTATTTTACCTACTTGTTTAATGGATTGCTTGTAAAATCAATTTAGTTATTTAATTCCTTATGACAGAAAGCAAGCAACATGAACAAAATGGGTCTCATTGGTTTGTTAGCCTGGTTGCCTGAGTGATTAATATATCCAATCTCCAACCAATAGGCTGTGGGTTTGAATCTCACCATGTCATGGATGTTTGTGATTGTTTTTAGGAGGTAGATGAATTTCATTGTCCAGTGTGATTCCACCACCCTGCTTATTGTAGACCTAAAATGGCTTAAAGTTCCATTTTTGTCTGTAGACTGTCTTTTCTGTATCAGGAAAAAAAAAAATTATGAAAATTAATAAAAATGGAAAACAAAATTGATAGCCTATTCATGGTAATAATATACGATAGATTTATAACCTTTTATAGATGGAAGTCACATGAAAGTTCATGCCAGTTGTGTCTCGTGGTGCACAGTCAGCAAGAACTTTCTTGACTATATACTGTCTTCTTTCTGCATTGGGTAGGCATGGGTTTACAAACTTTATTAATGTATATGACATACCAGTTTAGATTCCTCTTTTATAGAATTTTACATGCTTGCCAGTATTCAACTGTCTTAATGGTTCATGTCTCATAACATCTTTACATTTTCATTTCAGTAACTTTTCCAGCTGTGGGTTCTGCAAGTTGGGAAACCATATTCCCTACACAAGCTCTAGTGTACCGCCTTTCAACTCTTACCTTTCTTACTTATCATACCTTTGTTCTGTATGAGCAATCTTTCTGCCAGAACTAATTAGATGGCCTGCTTCTCTTCTTTACATCTGCACAGTTTGCATTTACTATAATTATCTTTTCAATATTCTCCTTGATTGCATTCTTTGGTAGTGCTTGTTGTTGAGCAGCAAGTATATATAAGACCTGTCTCTTTCTTGATGTTTCCGCTGCTAAAACCATTACCAAGTGAAGTGTTTGTCAACTTTCCCTTCAATATCCTTTAAATATTGACCATGGAGTGCGTTATATTTCAAACCTTCTGATCTTTTATGCCATTTTTTTCTCCTAATTCTTTTTTTGAAACTACTACATTAACTTCTTTTTTCTTAGAGCTTCAGTTATTTTTTATGTGCTTGCTTGATGCATTCAACACTTGCTTGCTATTATTATTATTATCATACTCCCTGGTAGTCTGATAATAATAACACTTGCTTATTATTATGGAGTGTTTAAGGGTCAAAGCTGTATAACTGAGAGGAGACCTCCACATAGCCTTTAAAGGAATGCGGAGAACTGACCAGGGCTTCTGACCTAATGTCCAATCCCCACCTTCTCATGTTGCACCCTGTTGGGTATCTATTTGGATACTGAACGGACGAGGATGGGCTGGCAATTTGGGATTTAGCCGACCAAATTGTATTCTTATTGGTTAAACCAAAATAAAAAATGATGGTACAACATGACAAAATTTCATACCGGCTGGGGCGTCGCCCGGTTAAACAAGATCCCTGTTGTTTTCGCCAGGGCGAACAGCGAAAAGTCAGCTACTGGAACAAATCTGAAAACAAACCCCAACTCAACATCACCAGAGTTAAAGATCGGTACTATCAACATAAGAAGCCTGAATGGCAAAGAAATGGAGCTAGCTGAGGAATTAGATAAGTACCAGATTGACATAATAGGGGTGACTGAAACAAAAACGACCAAAACTGGTGAGATCTTTCTGAGCAATAAATACAAAATGTTATATTCAGGCAATGACAATCGAGCAAAAGAAGGAATAGCCATAGTATTCAACACAAAATACGAGGCTAATCTTCTTGAATGGCAGTCAGTCTCAAGTAGAGTAATGTGGGCAAATATGAGAATGGGGAACTGGATAATGAGACTTATTTGTGCCTATGATCCCACAGAAGGTTCTACTAAGGTAGAAGTGGAGGAATTTTTTGAGGCTTTAGAAAAAGCAACTGACACAATGAAAAAGGAAAAGTTGGTCCTTGTTGGGGATCTAAATAGCAGAGTAGGAAATGATTGTGAGATATACAAAAATATTTTGGGAAAATTTGGAGAAAAGAGCAAAGCTAATATTAATGACAAATATCTGTTGGATTTCTGCTCAGGACATGGACTGGTTATTACTAACACCATGTTCCAACATAAAAATGTGCACAAATTTACATGGAGAGGAGATGCTCGGAATAAGAAAAGTCTCATTGATTATGTTATTGTTGATAGTGATGTTTTCTCCCTGGTGCAGGACACCAGAGTGTACAGAGGACTTGAAATTGGAAGTGATCACTATTTAGTCTTGAGCAGGATAAAATTGAATTTCATATTGAAAAGAATAACACGTAAGAAAGTTTTAAAGCGAATAAAAGTTGAGCAGCTCTCAGATGTGAACTGTAGACTAAAATACACAAAGATTATTGAAGAAAAAATGAAAGAGTTTGAGAAAAGGAATCAAACCTTGGAGATTCAGTGGCAAACTCTGAAGAAAACATTGATTGATTCTGCCAGAGAGGCATGTGGTGAGGTTGTCTGTAAGGATAAAAAAATCAGAACTCCCTGGTGGACACAGGAAGTTAAAGAGGCAGTGAAGGAAAAGAAGAAAGCATATCAAAAGTTCCTGTCAAATAAGTCAGCTAGTGCTCTTAGAGAATATAGAGACAAATGTAAGAATGCTAAACACTGTAAAACTAGCTAAACAAAAGTCATGGGAGGACTTTGGCAAGAATATAGAAAATAAATATCAAGAAGGTGGCAAAATATTCTGGAGGTTGTTGAAGAAGCTTAGGAATGGAGGAAAGAGTGCTGTAAAAGGAATTAGAGATGATAAAGGTGACATGAAAACGGGAGAAAAAAGATATCCTTGAAGTACGTAGTAATTACTTTGAAAAACTGCTAAATGAAACAAGCAGTGATGACAGCACAGTGGTAAATAACACTGACCAGGCATGCAGTCAGGAATACACATCCATACTTGAAATAAAAAAAGCCATCAAAGGCTTGAAATGTGTAAAGACAGGAGTAGATGATATTCAATGAGAAATGCTGAAGTATGGTGGTATAAGAGTCTTACAGTGGCTGCACTGCATAGTTCAGAAAGCCTGGACAGAGGGACGAATTCCCAATGATTGGAGTAGAGCTCTCATAGTACCCATATATAAAAAGGGAAATAAAACTGAATGTGAGAATTACAGAGGTATTTCCCTACTGAGTGTTGCTGGCAAGATCTATGCAAGTATACTTGAGAAATGGTTGAGAAGAATTGTGGAAGAAAAGCTTTTTGAAGAACAAGCTGGATTCAGGCCAAATAGAGGCTGTCAGGATCAGATCTTCACTTTACGACAAATAGTCAAGAAAGCATGGGAATATAACAAAGATCTGTATTTAAGTTTTGTTGATTTGGAAAAGGCATATGACAAGGTGCCAAGACAGAAGCTATTCAATACGCTGCAGTTATATGGTGTCAATGGGGCTTTATATCAAGCAATACTTAGTCTTTATTTGAGTTGTAAGTCAGCAGTTAGAATTGAAGGAAGTACAGGAAGATTGTTTAATGTTAAATCTCGTGTGAGACAAGGATGTACATTATCTCCTCTGTTATTCATTATCTATATGGATCACATTATGAAGGAAAGTTGTATTAAACATGATATCAAAATTGGAGATGTTAATGTCTGCTCTTTGCTTTATGCGGATGATGTTATACTTCTAAATAAATCCGCTACAAGTCTGCAAGATTCTCTGAATAAATTGAATAGCTGTTGTAATAGATATGGTATGAAGGTCAGCAATAAAAAGCCAAAGACAATGAAAATAGGCAGAATCATTGAAAATGTCAACTGTGTTGTGAATGGAGAACCTGTGGAACAAGTAAAACATTTCAGCTATTTAGGCACAATTTTTACTGAAGATGGTAAATTAAATATAGAAATAAATAACAGAATCAGCAAAGCTGGTATGGTGGGAAGTCAATTGAATAAATTCATATGGAATAAGAGAGAAATTAGTCAGAACACTGAATTAGCTATACAAGACAGTGTTCAAACCAGTATTAACTTATGGATCTGAGAGCTGGGTCAGAAGTAAAACACTTGACCAAAGACTAGAGACCACAGATATGAGAGTCCTGAGAAAGATTATAGGTGTGAACAGGTGGCATCAATGGCAATATCATATTAAAAATGAGGATATTAGGAAAGAACTTGACATTGTCAGCTTCCAGGAATGCGTTAGCAGAGCTAATCTCAGGTTTTATGGTCACTTAAACAGAATGGGCGAGGAAAGATTAGCAAAACAAGTGTTCTCTGCCAGGTTGGCAGCAAAACGACCCAGAGGAAGACCAAGATATAGGTGGATTGATACGGTACAAAGTGCCTTAGACGATAGAAATATAAGATCTGATAATGTTGGAGTCTTCACAAGTAACAGACTGATTTGGAGGAAAATTGTAGATAGGAAATTAATAATGATGTAATTTTTTTCATCTAGTACTATCAGATATGACATCATCAAATTACATGGCAGGAATTTGATGATGATGATGTTATTATCAGACTAACAGGGAGTCAAGGACTCGAGAAGAGAAGCAGCACATCATCCACTCAGCTAATTTTGCATTTTTTAAACTCATTACACTAGATGCATTCACTACTTCAACATCACACTTTTCTACTTGCATTTGTGTAAGAGAAAATCTAGCCCTCACTCCTTTCTTAAAAGCACACGAACTTACTCTCCCCACCTTCCATATAATGAAATATTTCATCAACTCATATCCTGTAATACCCTCTCAGAAGTTTATAAACTTCTTGCACATTACGCTTCTTTCTCCTGTCTGCATTCCACATTCTGTCCTCATAATCAACATTTCATAATCCTGATATCATCTTTGTAACTGTTCATTGCAACCTTTTTATAGTTTCTTTTATCCTCACGAGACCAAATCAGCATGCATTAGTCCAGATGGAGTCATCAAGGCCTTCTAAAGTAACAAAAGGACTTCCTTATCCTTACATGACAATATTTGTTTCAATATTGTGATTATCCCTTGAATTGCATTTGCAATTTTTTCTATGTGACCTTGAATCTTCAAATTCCTATCTGCCAAAACTCCAAGTTCTCTAGCCTTGTCATTACTCCAAGCATAATCCCACCAATATAATATGCCATTGCATATCTCATCATGCCAGTTGCATTATTTTTACACTTCTTTACATGGAAATGACAGCCATTATCATTTGCCTACACTTCTAGCCTATTCAACCCCCCCCCCCCAAGTATGATATTTCAGTAGTATCTTGGATTGTCATTCCCATCAGTAAACATTGACAACTTAACAGATCATTAATATATAGATTAAACAACGATGGTTCAAGGTCTGATCCCCAGGGAACACCACACTGGTTACTTGGAATCTGGGAGATCCCCCCACATATACCACTTTCTGATCATTTGCTTATCTAAGCCAATAGCTTATATTCCAATCCAGTATTCTCCAGTTTATGCAACAGCCTTTCATGTAGTATCCTATCAAATGATTTAGCAAAGTCCAATAATATCATACTATATCCATTCCTTTTATTCAACTCAGCAGTAACATTATTATAAAATAAGAGAAAATTGCTTAAACATGGCCTCCCTTTAATAAATGCATGGTATTACTTGCAAAAGTATAGCTTATTTTTCAATCCATTTCTAAAATCTTCAAAATCACTCCAGAGATACTGATAGTTCAACAGTTACACACATCACTGTTTGCACTGCCCTTGTGCAATGGGATCATACATTCTTTGGTATCTTTCCTGAGATGAGATGCAAATTATGTGAAAAGCTGATGTGGATAGTCACATGTGCTTTTCACACGAGGGTACCAAAGTAAAGTTATTCTTCTGTATTCATTCTTTCTTTTATTTGCAGCATAATGATAGAATTCTTTTGGATTGCCTTTAGCCTGCACATCCAATTTCTTTTCATACTCCAACTTAGCTTTCTCTACAATATTTATAACTTTTCTGGCCTGTGCTTTATCTATTTCACAACTTCTCTCATTCCTATTCTCACAATACTCTTTTGGCACCATCTCCATCTTATAGATGTTTTGCTTAATAATGTTGTACATCCATTTCATTCCCACATTATTTATTCTTCAAACACTGGGGACATATTCAGGTACTGTCTTGTTTAAGCACCTTTTCTAAACTTCCTGCATTGCTAATATCTTTTCCATTCAGTAACTGATATCAAGAAGCCATAGATAGCATTTTCCTGAGTTTTTCATTGTAATTGGTCCTAATTAACATATCCATATAGTTGGCTACTTCCCCAGTCAGTGTGCTATGGTCACCAATTGGTGGCAGAACAGTCATATCCTTAAGTGACACTTTTCTGAAGTCATGATCAAATCTTAGAGATATTGGCCTTGAGTTGCTTCTTTGACATGCTGCTCTTCAGAAAGTTGTCTCTCAACAGGTCAGTACTCCTTCATTCATACCATGAGTTTTCTTGTTACCCAATCAGTGTTCAGATAATTCAAATCACCTATAATAATTACTCATTTAGTAGCTATCTGGGTAATTTGCTGATGCATTTATTTGTTCCGAACAAGTGAATCACTGTTCTGTAGCAACCTCCATTCCACCATATATTTCATTCTGTTAGCCTCCACTTTGCACCAGATAGCCTCAAATTCACTTCTACATGGAACGTTATTACCATTATTGCTTTTTTGAATTTCTACCCTAACTACACTCAAGTCATTTGATATCATTAGTAGTATATCCCTCCTCTCCTGATACTTCAGTCATTCCTAAAAATACTATACACTTCACATTCAATTGTGGTTACTATATCTGATTCTGAGAGAGAGTATCAGGTTTCACTAATGCGAGTAATTTTATGCCTCCACATATTCAACAAAGTAACAAACTCAACCACTTTGTTTCTGCTGCTCCTGGCATTTCTGTATAGGTACGAGTTACCAGGTATGCTTGCTTTTTTGTGTACTTACATCTGCAAACTGCTTGTTTCAGTTTGGCAGCTTTCACACTCAAAACACTCATAGTCCATCCCTTTACCACATTTATAATTGTGCTCATTGATTATCATTAGGGGGTGCTTAAGAGTCAAAGCTGTATAACTGAGATGAGACTTCCACATAGCCTTTAAAGGAATGCGGAGAACCGACCAGGGATTCTGAGCTAATGTCCAATCCTCACCTTCACATGGTGCACCCTGTTTGGTATCTGGATACTGAACGAATGAGGATGGGCTGGCAATTTGGGATTTAGCAATTGAAATTGTATTCTTATTGGTGTAAACCACAAATAAAATGATGTTACAACATAACAGAATTTCATGCGGACTGGTGGCTTCACCCAGTTAAACAACACTCCCGTTGTTTTCACCAGGAAACTAGGGAATACAGTGAAAAGTCGACTACTGTAACAAATTCTGAAAAAAAAAGTTGAGAAGCTCTCTGTAGACTAAAATACACAAACATTATTCAAGAAAAAATGAAAGAGTTTGAGAACACGAATCAAACCTTGGAGGTTCATTGGCAAATCCTGAAGAAAACATTGATTGATTCAGCCAGAGAGGCATGTGGTGAGGTTGTCTGCAAGGATAAAAAATGAGAACTCCATGGTGGAGACACAGGAAGTTAAAGAGGCAATGAAAGAAAAGAAGAAAGCATATCAAAAGGTCCTGGCGAATAAGACAGCTTGTGCTCTTAGAGAATACAGAGACAAATGTAAGAAAGCTAAACACTGTGTAAAACTGGCTAAACAAAAATCATGGGAGGACTTTGGCAAGAACATGGAAAAAAATATCAGGAAGGTGGCAAATTATTCTGGAGGCTATTGACAAAGCTCTGAAATGGAGGAAAGAGTTTTGTAAAAGAAATTTGAGGATAAAGGTGAATTCCATATACAAAAGGGAAATAAAACTGAATGTCAGAATTACAGCGGTATTTCCTTGGTGAGTGTTCCTAGTAAGATTTATGCAAGTATACATGAGAAACGGTCGAGAAGGATTGTGGAAGGGAAGCTTGGTGAAGAAAAAGCTGGATTCAGGTCAAATAGATTCTGTCAGAATCAGATTTTCGCTTTACGACAGATAGTTGAAAAATCGTGGGAATATAACAAAGATCTGTATTTAAGTTTTGTAGACCTGCAAAAGGTATATGACATGGCTCCAAGAGAGAAGCTATTCAAAACACCACAGTTATATGGTGTCAATGGGGCATTATATCAAGCAATACTTAGTCTTTATTTGAGTTGTAAGTAAGCAGTTAGAATTGAAGGAAGTACAGGAAGATGGTTTAATGTTAAATCTGGTGTGAGACAAGGATGTACATTATCCCCTCTGTTATTCATTATCTATATGGATCACATTATGAAGGAAAGCAGTATTAAACCTTATGTCAAATCTGGAGATGTTAATCTCAGCTTTTTATTTTATGCAGATGATGATATACTTTTAAATAAATCCAGTACAAGTCTGCAAGATTTCCTGACTAAATTGAAGAACTGTTGTAATAAATTTCATTAGAAAATCATCGAATTGAAAACTGCATTGTGAATGGAGAAAGTATAGAACAAGCAAAACATTTCATCTACTTGGGTACAATTTTTAGTGGAGGCTATAAATTAAATATGGAAATAGACAACAGAATCAACAAAGCCGGTATGGTTGGAAGTCAACTGAATGAATTTATATTTAATGAGAGAGAAGTTAGTCAAAACACTAAATTAGCTGTATACAAGATGGTGTTCAAACCAATTTTAACTTATGGATCTCAGAGTGGGGTTAGAAATAAAAGACTTGACCAAAGACTAGAGACCACAGATATGAGAATCTTGAGAAAGATTAGGGGTGTGGTGGCATCAATGGCAATATCATATTAAAAATGAGGATGCTAACAATTACTCATGGTATTTTCACTTAAACAGAATGGGAGAGGAACAATTAGCAATACAAGTATTTTCTGTTTGATTTGGAGGAAAATTGTTGATAGGCAGTTAGTAATTGTAACTTCTTCATGTACTACTATCATAATATCCTGTACACCCCTTGGGTACATATCAGGAATTTGATGATGATATGATTAGCATTAGTAATATCCCCCCCCCCACTTCTCTGCACATACACACATACCCTTTTCTTCTATCTCTTCTGTCTTTGCTAAAAATACTACATCCTTTATACTTGAGATTTTAGTTGCTGCGTCTGACTCTGGACACCAGATTTCACTAATGCCAACAATCTTAGTTCACAGCATATTCACCAAAGAAACAATCTTATTTTCCCTTTGTTCTTGATGTTCCTGGCGTTTGTGTATTCTTAAAATGAAAAACCTTTCTGGGGTTTTTTTCATACTTACATCTGCAGTCTGGTTTGGCAGTTTTCTCTTTTCCATCTCCAGACACTCAAAAAGTCAAAACTAAAAGCATACAGGTCCACCAGATTGATATTGTACTCATTGACATTTGTGTTGTTATCACATTTACATCCTTAGCTGAACTCATTTTCAGCATTCCTCCTGAGGTGATCCAGTTTCCTGAATCACTGTATCAGTACCCCCCTTCCCCAAATAAATACTAGATATGTTCAAGTGCAAGCTATCCCTCTTATACAACAAGTCTTATCTGCTGTTGTACTTACTTATGTGTTACTAATTTTCATCATATCTTTGTTATCTAGAGTATTTCATACTCTTCAGTTCTGTTCTTTTCTTCCATTTAATCTTGTATGAGACTTGATCATATTATGGTTGGCTCTCACCATAGGAAACTGGTAGACCTCAGAAATTGTTTACTATGTCTTAGATAGTTTGGTATAGTTAATTTTTTTTAGAATAGTATTGTAACAATGGTGTTTTGGTTGGGGCTTTTTTTATTAGTTGGTTATGATGGTATTTGTTGTAGTAAGTCAGCTGTGTGCCTCATTTCCCTCACCTTGATATTTTTGAATTATTCAAATTCATTTCTATGTACAGTCATACCTCGACTTATGTGAATCCGTAGTTACACGGGTTCATATATGTACGTATTCCTGTCCCACTTCACGCCTCACCACTAGTCGTATCTTTCCGGCACCAGATGCATTCACCAGTGTCACACATGCTGTGAAAAACACTGACGTGTTTCGTGTGGTCTCCATTCATACACAATTTTTATCGTTTACAAACCTTGCGATTGTTTAATGTTATGTTCTTGATAAAAATTTTATCACATAAAAAATAATAATGTCTGAAGGAAGCAAGTCCGATTCTTCTACAGCTAGCAAGAAAAGAAAAACATTGACTTTGGAAACAAAATTCAACATTATTAAGGATTTTGAAGGCAGAATGAAAATTTGTGAGCTAGCAAAGAAGTTTGATCTTCAGGAATCCACATTAAGAACAAACATAAAAGAAAGGTTTACAGATTTTGGAGGACATAGATTCTAACAAGGAATGAATTGTAGTCACAAGGTAAGGAATAAAAAAATCATTAGCTTGCTATGAAGAAATTTTGCGTGACAAGAAAAAGACATTATGCCGTCAGACGAATCTATTAGATTTTATGAAACCATTGACATCAAAATAACTTTTTTTTATGTACAAAAAACTACAAATATGATTATATTTCTTAAAAAATATAAGTGTTTTTGTAAACCTTTGGTCCCAATTAACTAATATTTTGTATGCAAAATTATACCCGAGTTATGCAAATTCGACTTAGGTGCTTTTTGTTGGTCCCACCTATCGCAGGGTATGACTTTACTTTTAACATATAAACACAAGAAACAATATTTTATTTACAAATATTTCATCTTGAAACTAACAATATATTCTCTCTATAGGAAAGGTTGAACAAGGTAGAATGCTAACAACAGATTATTTCGAAAGATTAGCACATGAACACGTGATGTGACTACATCAAGATATTAATGTGAAACTTAAAAACTAGTGATAACTAAGGAGAATGAGACTCCCAAATTTTTGGTAAAGACATACATCATTTCAGTTCAAGTTTGGGCAGTTCACTTAGGCTTTGTTACTTTCCTTAAATAAACAATCATATTTAAAACAACATCTGTGAAGCAATTGGGTTTGTGACCTGGTTCATTGTGTTATTTCAAATATGAACATTTATTTAAGGAAAGTGCCAAAGCCTTTGTAAACAGCCCAAATTGAATCAAAATGACTGTCTTTACAAAAAATTTGGGAGGGTCTCATTCTCCTTAGTCATCATTAATGTTTTTTAATATCTTATTCGAATCTCAGTGTAGTCACATCACAGGTTCATGTGGCACTAACATGTTTTGTAATATTATATTGTTAGCATTCTGTCTTGTTCAACAGTTCCTAGACAAAGGATGGCCTATTAGTTTCAAATCAAAATATTTGTAAATATTTTAATAATGTGATTTAAGTATTGCGTTATGAAGGAAAGTGGTATTTAACCTGATATCAAATGATATCATATAAATAAATCCACTACAAGTCTGCAAAGTTCCTGACTAAATTGAATAACTGTTCTAATAGATATTGTATGAAGGTCAGCAATAACAAGACAATGAAAATAGGCAGGAGAATTGAAAATATCAACTGCATTATGAATGGAGAACCTATAAGAACAAGTAAAACATTTCAGCTACTTAAGTGCAATTTTTAGTGAAGATGGTAAATTAAATATGGAAATAGACAACAAAGAATCAACAAAGCCAGTATGGCAGGAAGCCAGTATGTTAAACACATTTATATTTAATGAGAGAGAAATTAGTTAAAATACTAAATTAGCTGTATGCAAGACGTGTTCAAGCCAATTTTAACTTATGGATCTGAGACCTGAGTTAGAAATAAACACATGGCCAAAGACTAGAGACTACAGATATGAGAGTCCTGAGAAAGATTAGGGTTATGAACAGATGGTACCAATTGCAATATCATATTAAAAATTAGGATATTAGGAAAGAATTTGACATTGTTAGCAGAGCTAATCGCAGGTGATATGGTCACTTAAACAGAAGGTAAGATTCAGAAGGTAAGGTAAGGTAAGATTAGCAAAACAAGCGTTCTCTGCAAGGTTGGCAGGAAAAAGACCCCGAGGAAGACCAAGATATAGAGGGATTGATATGGTAAAAAGTGCCTTAGAAGATAGAAATATAAGATCTGATAATGTTGGAGTTTTGACAGGTAACAGACAGATTTGGAGGAAAATTGTAGATAGGAAGTTAGTAATGATGTAAGTTTTTCATGTACATGTCAGGAATTTGATGATGACGATGATATTTATAAATAAAATATTATCATCATTTCTTGTTTTTTTTGTGTATTCAAAGTATATTCATTTTGCTGCTGAAAACTCAGTTCAAATCTTGTTATTTTATATGGTGGGGAAATAATATGTATAAGAAAGCTGATGGGACTCATGGATTTTTGCTCCCTTCCTTGTTTTTGGTTAGTTTATATAGAACATTCAGAGATCAAAAGCATCGACATGACCCTATTTAAACCAACATTCTAACTGTGCTATGTTGACATATTTCCTATTAGTCTCCATGGTTCAGTCACATTTAGACAGATTAGTTAAAATTGTTCACTGTTATTTTCCATATATAGAAAGTAAACACCAGAAAGATACATAAACAACCATACTATTGTTAGATCTTGAATGAAGATTTTTTTTTTTGTTTAGAAATACTTCATTCAGGATTTAACAAGTTTAGCAAATCAACAAAGATATACTTCTACATAAGTAAAGATGCAGATTTTCAAGGACTTATAAAGTAATGCCTTTAATGTAAGATTACTCCATAGAAAAATAATAAATGTAATCTGTTTTGTAAAGTTTAACAATGAAAGAAATATTCTATGAAAATTGTTTATTACAATGTAAGAATAAGAGTTCAAAGTTCACTGGCAAAATCTTCGGATAAATGTTTGATCTGCGGCAATCGAGTATGCACAGGGAGCGGCGCACACTCGTAATTCCCGGAAGACACTGCAAAGGAGATTGTCTCATGTGCATAAAGATTGGTATTGGGGAGAAAACGTGACGCAGTGAGAAGGGGGAAAAGAAGTAACATAAAAGGAGTCTGCTCCCCTTTCTCAAGGCTTTTTTCTTCTTGCCTCTTCTTGGGTTCCAGATAGTCCTCTGCTGCTCAGCATTGACACCTGTGGTTCCAGAGTTCTGGCTCGAAACATTTTCGGAGATGAGTAGCTGAATACGACCATCGGAACGGCATGTCAGACGGAGACAAGTGGCGAAGGAGTGGGCCAAGCGTGGACACATGGTCAGCCTTCCGTAGAGATCTGTACCTGATGATCACCATGAACGACCACGTGTATCAAAAATTAAGCTGAGCCTCGGCGTCCACCTCGGAGGAAGAGACCTAATAATGAGTTCCAAGTCTAGCCATGTGAGACAAACATCCAAACAAAGAACAAGCACTTCGTAAGAATAGTTGAAGAATAAGTGACAGACCTGATGAATTTCCTGAGAGTTGGTAATGTACAACCTTTAGTGTTTCTTTTGTTGAGAAAGGGAAGAAATGATGTGAATTATTAAGCAGGAACATTCTAATATAGAAGTCTTAGTGATTATGAACATTAATGAGTGATTGTATAGATGAGTTATGTTATGCATGTTATGTGAAATAGTTAATGAAGATAATAGAATAACTGTTTTGGAGGAAATTATAGATTGGTGTATTGATGAGAGCTAAGAATTAATCTGGTAGTAATAATTCCTGATAAGATTCAGTTGTATCAATTTTAGTTGCCATAATTAGCTTTATAACCTAGAATGCCATTAATTTAACTGAGTGTATAATTTTGAATATGTATTCTAAAAATTCAATAAATGTATTTTTGTAATTTAACCTGACTTGTGGCCTGAGAATGAATCCAATGCACCACTCATTTTAATCGGAACCTGAGTGGAATAGATTTGCTTAATTGAGACCACGACTGCAAACGAAAATTGGCATAAGTGATTTAGGTAATTTGATATTAAGTGGAATTGATAGATTGATCAGTCTTTTATAGTTTCTGGGAGTTGTTGCTTGGTTAAGAGTCCTTCTAACCTAAAGGTATTGGCTGGCACAGCTAAAACAAATTTGCCAGTACCTAATTGAAGAGTAACTCCAGATAGTCGTTACAAAGGATGTGGCTCTAACCTGAGACAAACCTTTTGCATTAATTAATTAATGCACGTGATCAATCACAGGGTCGGTCAAATGTGTAGATAACGCTTCTGCCACAAGTAGCAAAGAATGATCTTAAGTTAGTCTCGCATTTTAGAGTGAACAAGACATATAGGTAAAAGCAACACCATATATAATAAGAACAATAAATTAATGTAAGAAATGATATATGAAATATCATTAAAAGAACAAGATATAACACTATCATCATCAGCCAAACACACACACACACACACACACACACATATATATATATATATATATATATATATATATATATATATATATATATATTCTTAAAATTTACTTGTCCCTCTGACTGATATGAAGATTGATAAATTGTCTCAGTAATAGTTATTACCACCGAATTCCATTATGAATGGCATATTCTTTTTTTAGCCAATTCCTGTAAAACAAATAAAATACTACAGTCTTCCCTTCCTTTCCATGATCACAAAGCTATTTCCATCCCTAATATGCAGAGTTTGCAGAGTTAGTCAAAATGCTAAATAAATATAATCTTTACTGTTAAACCACATTTAAAATTTAGCCCTTTTCTGTCAACAAGATTAAATGGAAGCAAGAATGGTACTATAATCAACTCTAATTATAGCAACCCCTATTATAACAAAATGATGCATTATAACAAATTACCAGATCCAACCAAATTCCAATAGACCTAGTTGTAATCTTGTAATACCAGTTGCAGTGTTATTATTCTTGCAACTTTGTTTTTCAGAGGTACGATTAGTCTTCCTTTAGTTGGAAATATATGAAGCCATATATTCAACTTGATCTATCTTTTGCTCTTTAAGCGTGTTATTTTGGTGGTTGGAATACTGTGCTATTTCCAAGAGTCATTCCAGTGGTACTCATCATAAATACACTGGTGTCCAAAACCTAAGGATGAAGACTGTTTCTGAAGAGTAGAAATAGTGTTTGTCCTTACATTTTGCAAATTCAGACAAATCAGCTTGTGGCAATTTGTATAACTGCCTGTTTTGAATAGAAAGTGGATACACATTCAAATTTTTGAATACCATGAGGGATCATATGGTAGCACTCAACAGGATAAAAGTCAATAGGCTGTGCTAAGCAAATTGTGCAGATTGTTCAAGGATTTTGTGAAGGAATAAAGTTGCAAACTTTGATATCTCGCAATGTCTCAAAGATGTCATCTAGATGATTTCGCATGGGGAAGAATAATCGGAAAGTTTGAAGACCACAGAATTATTGATATTGCCAGATAGTTTGGAATCTCACATAGTGCTGTATCCAGGCTCTCAGCAACATTTCAAACCAATGGAATGATGTTTGCTAAGGGGTTGCTCTCAATGTACCATGAAGACAGATTTTTGGTTATAACAGTGTTTTATAATTGATGCACCACGACAGGTCAGCTTGCAAGTAGGCTCCATTCAAGCAGAGGTACATTGAATACATCTGTGAAAAGTTGGCCTATATGCCTAAAGGCCTGTAATCTGTGTAACCTTTATTCATAACTGTAGAACATATTTTCAGTGGTGTTGTAACCACAAAAAATGGCAAGACACCAATGGGCTAATGTACTTTTTACAGATGACAGTCATTTTAGTCTGTCTTCCTATTTTAGACAACACTTAAACTGGCATGAAAGTAGTACTGCTTACCATTGCAAGAATTTCTTGAAAAGGATAGATATGGGTGTGCTACAGTCATTATATGGGGATGCATTTTGTTCATTGGATGCACCGAGCTGCAAGTGAAAAAGGGACTGATGAACTATATTGCAATGAATTTCTTCAGCATCATGTTCAATTGTTCCATGGTGCTGTAGGTGAAGAATTACATTTAATTAATTACACAGTGCCACACCACATCATACACAAGCAGTGGATGTACTTCTGGAGACCGAGGATGTTAATCAAATCAAGTGGCCAGCATGCTTCTCAGATCTCAACCCCCATAGAACACGTTGTGGGGTGCATTAGGGAGATGCATTGCTGCATGAAATTCCCCTCCAGAAAAGAAACAAGTCCTTAACCTTGCTCTGAAGGAGGAGTGGGCCAATTTGCCTCAAGAACTCCTGAATCGTTTGGTGCTACGAATGGTACAATGTTGTGAGAGCTGCATCGCAGTTTGGGGTGGACATATTCCATACTGAAATGTCTCTCCATGTAGTTTACCATAAGCACTACACATTAATTCCTGAACCACATCCTCAGGAAATTTGTAACTTTTACAAGAACATATTGTGGAGTTTAATTTGTACAAAATTTATAACACAATTTTTGTGTAATATAATTTATTAGTATGCTGGCAATAAAATTATGTCCACATTTGGCTGTAGTCATGAAAATGTTTTTCATATACTGGAAAAAGTGCAGTTCTACCTTAGCTTTTGGACACCATTGTATAATGTCTCCTTATGTGTTAAAGAATTTTTTGCCACCAGCCACATGTAGAATTTTGTCCATCTCTTGAACCTCAGCAGCATCACAATATACTACTCGGATTCTCTCTCTCTCTCTCAGCCACCTGTCAGAATGATGGTAGTGAGATTCTTTGCTGATTGATGTGGAGCTTCATAAATTGTTAAGTTTGGTCCGGTATACCACTTGCAGAATAATTGTTTTGAAGATATCCTGTTGAAAAAAAAAAAAAAAAAATGGAATGCCATGGTGCTTGATGGAACTCCTAGAAACATCACTGATATTGCATGCTAGAAATGAGGGGAAAGATAAAAAAATTGTTTGAGTTCAAACATGAATTATTACTTCACGCTTCCAGTAAGTAAAGTGGTGTTAAATCAGTGGTAAAATTCTCTGAAGAGTATGCATGTCATCTCTAAACAAACATGTATAGTAGCGATTAGCATAGGCAGGAGTTGACAGGTGACATCCACATGCTTTATTTGAATGGTATGAATGTCCCTTTGATTCTTTTGTTACTGGTTTTGTTAGATATGCTCCCCATCAATAAAGTAAAACTGCCTGGTGGTTTATGTTGGAATATAGCTAGAAGTTCTAACAATCTCACCACAATGAAGGTGTAGGCAGGAGAATTTAAAATATATAATTAAATTATATATACGTGTGTGTGTGTGTGTGTGTGTGTGTGTGTGTGTGTGTGTGTGTGTGTGTGTGTGTGTGTGTGTGTGTGTGTGTGTGTGTGTGAATCGACAACAATTTAAGTGCATTATCTCAAATCTGTGGTATTTAATAGACCTACTGGTAAATTTATTGAAGCCATTCATGGGAATTACCCAATCCATGAGTTCAAATGTTGGTTTAATTTTGAAGTGCTCCAAACTATTATAACTCTGAAAATGTATTTATCTAAAGATTAAAAAAAACGTTTTTCTCAGTGTAGGAACAATGAAAAAAATTTTCTCTGAAGAAATTACAGAATATTTGATTCTTTATTTGAAAGTATTATTTCTTCAGTTAAATATTCTTTACACACTGATCTCCTTGGCATTCTCAGGTGGAATGAGTATAACCTGGCAAATTTTAATGCCACCAAAATGCAATTTTGTCTCATTTTCCAGAAGAAAGACCATACATTGCTCACCAGCCATTTTCAGTTTCTCTTCTTGGGCTTACTTCCACATCTTGCCTATATTTGCACTAGTACATCGAGTCCATAGCCTCTTCTGCTTCCAAAGGGTTTAGTTTTCTTTTTTAATTTTGAACAATACTTCTGTTCAAAATTAAATGACATTATTAAATGTCAGTCTCCTGACATTTAATAAAACCGAAGTCTGTTTAACCTAAGAATATTGTTCCCACATTTGGGATGATGCATCTAGGACTCCCTTCAGAACACTTGATTGTATTCAGAAGAGAGTAATCCACTTAATTGATGATCTCTCTCTCTCTCTCTGTCACCAACTATTTCTAGTCACTTTCTCATAGATTCACTCTGTTGTTGCAAATACTAATATCTTTTTTATAGGCATTTTCATTGACACTGCTCTATTTGTAGTTTCTAATGACTGGAAACTGCCATTCCCTTTCTTTCTTTCTTCTGTCACATGCAAATATGAGCAGCTTCTAGTTCATATCCACATAAAGTTCACTTCTGTGCTCATTGAAACAATTTCTCATCTCCTCCTTCATTCCCTACATCTCTGCTGATTGTAGCATCTTTCCTATACCGTTTTCCAATGATTTCAACCCTCAGGTATTCAAGGACCACATCAGCAGATTCCTTTCTTCTTTTAACCCTTTGCCCATACATGACACTGTTATGTCATAGGACTTGGGATCTCTTGTGTGGGACTGATATTAAAAAAAAAAAAAAAATTAAAAGCGTCTAATTAATGAGAAATCTGAATCTTATTCAGAATTCTTAAAATATTTTTTATGAGGAAATGTTATTTCCTCATAAAAATTTGATGAGGTTGGAAACTCATAATGGTGTAAAGAAAAACTAGGAGTACATTATGTCAGCATTTTAAAAATATCACCTCTTCTCGACTGCTATATTGTCATATTGAAAGCAGAATCAGCTGCATAAAAACGTTAATGATGAGATGATTATATATTTTAATAAACCACAGTTGACAAGAACTAATGATCCATTAGCTTGGTGACAAGAATGGAAAATCATGTTGTCCATTTTAAGCAAGAAAATTTCCTAATCAGCTACCAGCATATATAGCAAAATAGTTTTTTCAGAAAGAAATACTGTATTTATGGAAAAACTAGAAATAAAAACTACTTCTAATAAATTGCTGAAAAATTGTTTTCTTACATCACAATTTACTGCTGCTTCATTTTGATTATCAAATTCATAATTATTCTCCATAGTTAAAAATTCAACATAAAATTTCTATTAATATATTTATTTTATTATTTAAGGAAATAAGCATGATTTTCCCCTAAATTACTTGGGTTGCATGATAAATTGTTATGTATAATAGTATTTAATTTTATATTTCAGAAGGACATAGCTACTTCGCGCCGTGGCAGGTAGGTGTAATAATTACTCCAAGAAATTTATTCTGAATTTAAATATCTTTCTGTGCTTTATTGTGTTGTAGTAAATGCAGGATGTTAAGCCTTATAATTCTTGGTCACCAGAGACCCTTCATGATCATTGTCTATTTTATGCTGCTTCAACTTCTTAAAATATTGATTACATCTATTCACTATCTTGATGTGATTTTTATTTATTTTTATTATTATTGTTACTTTTTATTTTCTTCAGAAACATTTATTATTTAAAAAAACAATGATATATTCAAGTGCAATAAATTTATTTAAATCACCTGGCTACTCTGGTCATCTTTTTGCTAGGATTCCAGTAATGCTAACATGTGATTTAAGATTAAATATAATGATTTCAGATCAAATAAAATATATATATTTGGTGGGAGGTGAATTGTATCATCATGTAAAACTACTGCCCTGCTTATTGGAGATCTGATATCCCACCATGCATGTGTGTAATGGTGCTGAATTTCATCGCCTGGTGTGGGACCACTGCTCTGCTTATTGATGGCCTGAAGTTGCTTGAAAAAGTTCCATGTTTAGTCTACATAGGAGAATTTCCAGACCACGTAAAAAAATTAATAATTATATATATATATATATTATATATATATATATATAAAATAACATTTCCTCATAAAAAATTGATGAGGTTGGAAACTCATAATGGTGTAAAGAAAAACTAGGAGTACATTATGTCAGCATTTTAAAAATATCACCTCTTCTCTACTGCTATATTGTCATATTGAAAGCAGAATCAGCTGCAGAAAAACATTAATGATGAAATGATTATTATTATTATTATTATTCCTGATACCTCCAAGGGGTCCGAAGACTCATCGCAGGAGGACACCTACAACTGTCTCAACCAGTACACCGAACCTCTACTACGAATCATCTCCATCAACGGCATCTACCGCCCACCACCACCATAACTAGTATTATTTGTCTGTAAATTGCGTGTGTTCTGAAGGGCTGATTTGTCAGGGATAAAAAACCTGAGTTTCCGGGAGAAAAAACCCTGCTACCTCCGTATGAGATCGGCTAACTCACCTTCGATTGAAATCGCTCTGATAAAGATTCCTTCCGTCACGACGAGAATCGAACTTAGCCCTATTCCAATCGAAGGGCGCAATGCACCGTCGTTCTTCCAATTGTGCTACAGAGGCACCTATATATTTTAATAAACCACAGTTGACAAGAATTAACTATATATATATATATATATATATATATAATACACACATACCGGTCACTGAATTAGAAACTTTTATTTAAACTGTGTCGGACCTCCTTTAGTCTGAATTACAGCACATATGCGGTTTGGCATAGATTCAATGTGGTATTAGATTGTATCTATGTCTGCAACGTCCAGGCATTCACCAGACAGTCCTTTAACTGGCTTAGATTTAGCAGAAGATGACTTTGCTCCCAGATCTTTTTTTCTATCATATCCCATGCATTATTATTGGGGTTAAAATCTGGGCTTTGTGGTGTCCAGGGAAGATAGTGTAAGTTCCTGTCATGCTCGCTGAACCACTGCTGAATAATTGTTGTGCAATGGACAGTAGCATTGTCATCCATGAAACAACTGTCACTTGCTGGATAAAAAGTCAATGTGGCAGGATGGACTCGATCAGCAACAATGTTCAGATATTCCTCAGAGGACACCCAACCTTCCAGCAATATCAAGAGACTTGTTCTGTATCAACAGAACATGCCCGACGCCGTTACGACATCTTCAGAAACTTAAGTTGTGTTTACAAGACAAACTGGTTTCATTGCTTTATGAGACTCCTGCCAAACTCTCTGCATACCATTGGTACAAAACAAGGTGTACCATGACTTGTCGAACCACATGACTTTTTTTTTCCAGTCTTCCAGTGTCCAGTCATGGTGTTTCTGGAATCACTGTAGATAAACTTTCTGGTTCTTCATAGAAATCAGTGGTTTCCATATAGGCATGCAACTGCCAGTACTGATCCTCTTCAATTCCTTGTTTATTGTTCAGCGAGATATGGGTTGGAAACAGCCTTCATTAAATGCTTCAATCAGTTGCTGCATATGGGAAGTTCTGTTTGTCCATACAAGCCTTCTGGGACAATGGCAATTTCATTCCTGCCATACTGTCTCAGGACCAGAGCTGTGTCTCTTAGACAAGCAACTTGGGTTATTTTTCCACTGATTAAACACTCCAGATATCTCACCTTTTGAGAAACCATTCAGTTCTGCAGTTTTCAAAATCATGCCTTTAGCCAGGTGGCATTCACAATACGTCCTTTATCGCTTTCTGAAAGATGTTTTGTTTTCCCCGTTGTGATCAACACTGTTGACAGTTACTTACTAGCAGCATTCTTGAATAGTTGCCTAGAACATGGTAGATGCATGGGACCAAGTATTTTGCATATATGCTCGTGAGTGATGTTTACGCACATCTGCATAAAAGTTTCTAATTCAGTGGCTGGTGTTCGTGCGTGCATATGTGTAATTAATAAAAATATGGAAGAAAATCCTTAACTGTCCCTTGGTATGAATGTGCTACTATAGAGTTTTGCAGATAAACCTTTTATAGATGGAGTCACAAAAAAATAAAATAAAATATATGTATGTGTACATATATATATATATATATATATGATTAGTACTATTAACTCGGGGTTGGGATATGTTCATTTTTCTAAATTAACTGACTTAAAACCCGAGAATTATAACACAATGACATTTATTTGAAAAAACGCAACATGTTTCGTCAAGAATGACTTCATCAGGCAAACAACAAACAACACAAGTTTCTCGACCACTTAAACAACCGCCATCAAGATATAAAATTGACTATGGAGATTGAAGAAAATAGTTCCATCTGTTTCCTAGATGTTAAACTCACCAAGACGCCTGAATCAATTAAAGTCTCTATATTTAGAAAGCCAACTCATACAGACAGATATTTGCATGCGTCATCCCATCACCATCCAGCGCAAAAGTTGGGTATTATATCAACTCTAGCGAATCGTGCAAGATCTGTACTGTTAGATGAAGAAGAACTGAAAAAGGAACTACAACATCTTAAATGGACCTTTAAAAACAATGGCTACTCTCTAAAAAATATTAACAACCAATTATCCCACCGTCAACATAGCAACGTAGAGACACAGGACGACTCCAAAGGTCATATCGTCTTGCCATATATCAGCACACTATCCAAAAAGCTGAGTAGAATTCTAAAGAAGTTTAACATAAAAATGTGCTTCTCGACTATGCCAAAAATAAGATCAAGCTTCAACAACTATAAACAACCTCACAACCTTCTACAATTCCCAGGTGTGTACAAGGTCACTTGTGAATGCGGAAAGCCTTACTATGGGCAGACAGAGAAATCTATCTTACTACGTCTCGAAGAGCACCAGCGCGACATTGCTTATAAAAGAACTAGAGCATCTGCTCTGTCAAGCCATGTCCTGCTTTCAATAAACACGAACAACGAAAGCCACCAACATGAAATAAATTGGACATCAACTTCAAACCTACACATCTGTCATGATGAGGTAGAGCGCTGCATTGTCGAGTCAAAGGAAATCACCTTGGACCCTTTTCATATAAATAACAATCTTAGCTATAATTTGCCTGACTCTTTCAACTCTACTATTAGATACTGGAGATCGCATGATTCCACACACACACACAGGTGTACAACAATAGAACTTTAACTCGGACTGTAGTTCAAGCTCATAATAACTGTAATTTATAGTCGAATATTATGGCTTTATAATTGTATAGCTTTAGAGTGTGTCAATGTTAATTTCAGTGTCTTTTAATATCTTTCTATGTTCTTATCGCCTGATGAAGTCATTCTTGACGAAACATGTTGCGTTTTTTCAATAAATGTCATTGTGTTATAATTCTCGGGTTTTAAGTCAGTTAATTTAGAAAAATGAATATATATATATATATATATATATATATATATATATATATATATATATATATATAAAAATTAAAATTATCTGATCCTCAAATGAAAGGTTGCAGGACCTAGCATATCAGTGTGGAGGTGAAAGTATAAGACAAAGCAATAGTTTGTGACATGTTTTTGGAATAACAAAGTTTTAGGGAGACTGATGCAAAGAACAGAGGTAGATGAAATGAAAGAGGAAAAGAAAAGTTGGTTCAATAAGTTTGGAGGTGGATGTTGATCAGTAACTGCTCTTATAGTTCTTGAAGAAAATAAAGAAATGACAGTGGCTATTTCAGCAGACTTTGAAAGTATCTGTAGAAGTGTTATAAGGCAGAAACTGATCATTGTGGGAGGAACTTGAGCAATTCTGTGATAGAGGTAGTTTCATCAGTTAATGTGATTACTCTTTGTGAAGATAACCTTTCAAACTTTTAGACAATGCTAATGAGGTTTGAGTGCACAACCCAGATCTGTGAGCAGTATTTATTCCATGTTTGGGTGGATTTGGGATTTGTTCAGTATCTGTTAGCAGTTGTACAGATCAAGAGTAGTTGCCTCATGTGGAAAAGTACATATTTTTTTGGCAGCATAGAAGCTGCCACTGAAATGGGTTTGTGCCAAGAAAGGTTGAAAGAGCAGGTCAAGAAGAGATCTGATCATGTTTAGATATCTGAGTGTTATCAAAAGTAAAGGAAAGTGATGTAAGATCTATCCTGTGGGAAGTTATACAGGATTGTTGTTTGGTAGCATTGAAATTTGCAAGGCTATCCTCACTCCATTGAAGAATAGTAAAGCATTAGTTAATGAAGATCTTGTTATCTCCATTGAGTGGGCATTACAAGGTTTGTTAAATGAGAGGGAAGAGTGAAGTGCTCTTCATAAGCATAACTATGGATTGGATTTGAAGTCAGTGATAGCAGGTCATTTATTAGCAGGAGCAAGAGAGTAGGTGAAAGTAGTCGTGTGTGCTCCTGCATTATAGGGAAATCTGAGGAGTGGAAACCATTGACCATGACATGTGGTGAGAAACCAGAGAAGATTCTGGCAACTCAGTTGCAGAAGGTTGAAGGAAACCATAGCATTGCAGTTTGCTGAGCAGACCTCTGTGCCAGACCTAATTCACTATCTTAGAAATGTTGAGAGCTTCCATCTGAGTTTCTCCAAAACTTTCCATGGATTCATTCCAGAGGTCGCTGGTGAATGCTAGATCAGTTGTAGAACAAGAGTGGTGAAATCCATATTGTAAGTTACTGATTAATTGGGGAGCTCCCTTAGGTCACTAATTAGTTTGTGTATAAGTTGGCTGTTGAAGAGCCTCTGCAGCTCAGTCGGTATAGACGAAGTCCTTTGGTTAGAAAGACCTAGGTTTTATTCCTGTCCATGACATGAGAAACCTTTATCTAGTCACTTTTGACTAAAGATGAGTTAGCTGGTCTCATATGAAGATAGAGGGTTTCTTCACCCGGGAACTCGAATTTTTCATCCCTCAGAACAGGTAAACCGGTCTCCATGAACACACATGGAACTACAGTCATGAATATTTGCCCTTAGGGGATGCAGTAGAGGGTTGACGAGCTGACTGCATTAACTTTTCGTAAACCCTTCATTGGGGGGGGGGGCTCTACCCATCCTAAGGGATGGATGAGAAGGGAAGGAAGAAGTTGGCTGTTGATCAACTCCATAGTTTTTAAGAGAATCAAAGTACGAGTGATTGCATGGTAGTTTGCTAGCTGACTTTTGTCACCTCTTTTTGTAATAGACTGAATACAGACTTTTTTTCTATGCTATGGGATAGATACCAATCAAGTAGGAAAGATTAAAGAGACAATACAGGATAGGTGTTAATTCTGGTGCATTAATTTTTAGCACAATAGGGCGTATGTCATCCAGAGCAGATACCTTGTTTTGTGTCTTAAGTTATTCAAGATTCTTCTGATTTCTTTTGGATGGAAAACTAGAGATGGTTAGAGAGAGTGAGGGGGGGGGGAGGTGCAGTTTGCCATGGTCATTGATGCAGGAATTGGAAGAGAAGAATGATGGCAGTAGGTCAGATAACCTTGTCTTTGGGTGAATGTTACAATAGTACCATCTTAATGAGAAAAATGTGGGTGGGCTGAAGGTGCCTGATGGTTCTTAGCTTAGGGCCAGAAGGCTTGATTGCCATTAGAAGAGAATGTATGTTTGTTCATTTGGACCTTTCAAAATCAGATTTAGATTTATTGATGAGTTTTCTGCAGTTGTTGCAAGATGCACTGTAGGCTGAAATGCGATTATAAAGTTTGTCTCAGTCCATTTGTGATATGCTGAATTTTTCATGGATTGCTTTTAGAACACTTGTTGGAGAACAAAGGCTCGAATAGTGTTCGGCAGTTTAATGTGGAGTGAGGGATGAAGGATCGTATTCCAATTAGAATTACATTTGTTATTCGATCTGAGCAGATGTCTGGATCAAGAGAACTAAAGCAGTAATCAGACCATAGAAAGGAGTAAAAGTCACAGAGGATCATCCCCACTGGGTACCCTTACCTACTATCTTTATTATTTAGTAAGATCTCACCTATTTTTGTCTTCTTTGTCTCATTAATGCCCTTGGTATATTTCCAAGGATCTATATTTAAGTTTTGTAGATCTGGAAAAGCAAAGCTTCAAAGTGTTAATTGTGGTGTAAATCAACATTATGTTTAACAATGCTTAGTCTACATTTGAGTTGTAATCAGCAGTTAGAATTGAAGGAAGCGCAGGAAGGTGGTTTGAATCAGGCATGAGACAAGGATGTAAATTACCTCCATTATCGATACAAAATTAATAACGGAAAAAACTCGCATACAAAGATTATTTAATAGTATAATTTTCTCCTGTGTGTCACAGGCATCTTCAGTACATATTAAGCTCAAATTAAACAATAACTGACAATTCCAAAAAGCGCCACCTAAGTAGCTGGTGTAAGATAACTAAAAAAGGTCTTGGAATTTGGAATTGTCAGTTATTGTTTAATTTGAGCTTAATATGTACTGAAGATGCCTGTGACACACAGGCGAAAATTATACTATTAAATAATCTTTGTACGTGAGTTTTTTCCATTATTAATTTTGTATCGATATGTTTACTCACGGTATACCTCTTTTAAAACTTACCTCCATTATATTTATCATCTATATGGATCACATTATGAAGGAAAGTGGTATTAAACTTGATATCAAAATTGGAGATGTAAATCTCCGCTCTTTACTTTATGCAGGTGATGATGTACTACTAAATAAATCCAGTACTAGAATTTTGATCTTTGGCCTCATTCTGTAAATTAACTTACCACTCTCCTACATCAGCCTTCACCCACACTTTCAATTCACCATGAAAAAAGAAAATGCTAGAATTTTACCATTCTTGAACATCCTTCTTACTCACATAGCCTCTGATATTTGTCATCTAGTCTTTATCTGAAACCTACCTTTACTGGCAGATACAACTAAACCTCTTTTTACGTGACAGATACGTTTCTAAAAATTACGCGTAAATAGAATTCGCATAAAAAGAACTGCTGACTCCATAGAAAAAGTGAAGATTGGTTCCAAACCTGAAATATAAGCAAAATAATGAAAAAAAACCCATTAAATTTGCTTGGATCATAGATTTTTATTTACATTTCATGGAGAACACATATACATATAATGAATTTTAATAACTTCTTATTAATCGCTGTGTTGATGCTTTAGATAAGTCACGATGTAATTCTCTCTATCAAGACATTAACAACTTAACCTCACGTGAAAACTTCCCAGCATGTTCTTCATTTGGATCATGTGGGGCAAAATAATTGTCTAAATTACTGGCCAGTTTAAGACCTGGATTATCTTGATCATTATCATTAACTTCTTCACTTTCAGGAGTCTCAGAAACAATCTCCACTATTTCCTCTTCGCTAAGAGTTTTATCAATTAACAATTCTTCCACATCTGCCGATGTAAGATCATCGAATTGTTCTCTGCCAATTTCACATGCCAAACTTATTATATTGGGGAGTTCTGCAGTATGATTGAAGGGAACAAGAGCATTCTCTTTAACACATGCGTGCCAAATAGCTTTCCAGCATGCATTCATAGTTTCTGGTCTCAATTCAGATAACAATAATCGAACCTGATCAATACAATCCATAATTGAAAATTTTTTCCACACATCCATAACTAACAGTGTTTTATCATCATTTAGCTTGTTCAAAACTTACCGAAATGTTCGTCTGACATAATATGTTTTAAAAGTTGCAATTATACCCTGATCTAGAGGTTGTAGCAATGATGTGGTATTGGGTGGTAGAAAAAAAAAATTGCACATTTGGGTATTCTATGGCAGGATGACCAGGTGCATTATCAAGAATCAAAAGCACGTTAAATTCGAGACCCCTTGTCATTAATAGCATCTAACTTCTGGCAGAAAATGTTTGTGGAACCACTCATTGAAAATATCAATAGTCACCCAAGATTTTTTGTTGGCCATCCAATGAACTGGCAATTTTTGAAAATCTACACCTTTCATTGGCCGTGGTCTTAATGATCGATTTATGAGCAGTAGTTTTAACATCCGATCTCCTAAAGCGTTCGAACAAAATAGGAGTGTTATGTGATCCTTTGCTGCTTTGAACCCACCAACGGTTTTTTTTGCATTTTTGATACGTAAGTTCTGTTTGGCATTTTTTTTCCCAGAAAAGGGCAGTTTCGTCCATATTCCAAACTTGTTCACGAGTGTAATCTCCATTTTCAATTATTTTAGCAAGTTTTTGTGGAAATGCTTTAGCAGCTGTTTCACCAGCAGGAACCGTTTCACCTTTAATTTTTATATTATGAAGAGCATGTCTTTTAATAAACTTAGCCAGCCAACCATTGCTTGCATGAAATTCATATTTTTTCCTCGATCGAGATGAAGTATCTGGCTGCAGTTTTTTAATCTGTTCATAAAATCTCAATGCTGATTGCTTGATGGTATTTCTGTCAATTGGAATTCTTTTTTGTACATTATCTTCTATCCACATCACTAAAGCTTTTTCGGCCTTTTCTAGAACAACATCTCTTGTGTATGATGATAATCTCACACTCGATTTTGTACCAGAACAGACTGCTTTTCTAATAGCCACTTCATATTTCTTTATAGATCTGACATTTGATTCCTGGACTCCAAAATGCTTACCCACAGCCTTCGTACCTTCCCCAGTTTGAAGACTATCTAAAATTTGAATTTTTATATCCAAGGAAACGGCTTTTGTTATTAGCTATCATGTGAGGGCTGGATTAAAATCTTCAGTTAATGAAATGAAAGATTGAAAATTACATATAGCTTACCATTTATTATTTCTTGGCAAAATTATTAATTTTATAATCCAATTTTTATTTTTATTTCACTTAAAAAATACAAATGTGCAAAAAATTCGCTAACTGTGTTGTCTACTCAAACACCAAATTCAAACTGCTAAGAACTGCTTTTTTTTTATGCGCAGTCAGTTATGTAATTCGAGGAATTCCCAATAAATGAAATTCGTAAGAATTTAGAATTTTCCTAATTGAAATGAGAATGCAATTCTACAAAATTCTCGGAATTTTCTCGAATTACAGATTTTTTCCTAACTTAGACTTTAGGTTGGTCCCGTAAAAGTGAATAAAAATTTAAAAATTGAGTTAAAAAAAATTATTTTTGATATCCCCATTCGCGTAAAACAAATTCACATAAAAAGAGGTTTAGGTGTACATTCATGACTAGTCTGCTCATCACTCCTCTCAAAAAAAATTGGTGTTATTAATTAATAGGGAACATAATGTGTACTCCTCTTCCTCAGTCTTACAACAATAACTACTCTTACTGTCAAAACTTTAATGGAATTAAATGGTAACAACCCTCATCAAATTCAACAGATAATTGACTCCTAGGTTCCAATCCCTTATATTTCTGGTATCTCTGAGCCTCTTGGTAGAATTTTAAAGCGGTATCACTTTATTCTCACATATTTTCCCTCTCACAAAATTTCTCATCTGTTATCAGTCTTTGTAGATGGTAACAAATGAGAAATTTTATGAGATATCATTCTTGTAAAATTTTATTAGTGTTTGAGATCATTCACAAGGGAATACATGACATACTTTGGGCAGACAGGCTCTTCTGTGGAAAAAAATAATGAACATCAATATTACATTGAATATATGAAAACTCAAAAGTCTGGTCTGACACAGCATAAAATTTTTTTAAAACACCAAACACAGTATCCTGTGATATGAAGCTCGTCTTCTCCATAGAAGCAGTTTTAAATATGAATGCCTTTTCAAAGAAAGTTGTGAAGCCCTTTTACATTGGCCTAACCTGAATCGTAGTGATTGTCTTTCTCTCCCAAAAGTTACCAAAAGTTTGAGAGAGGTGCTTAAGGGTGCACCTCTGAAAGGGGTGCTTAAGGGTCAAGGGGTGCTTAAGGGTCAAAGCTGTATAACTGAGAGGAGACCTCCACATAGCCTTTAAAGGAATGCGGAGAACCGACCAGGGCTTCTGACCTAATGTCCAATCCTCACCTTCTCGTGGTGCACCCTGTTGGGTATCTACTTTGATACTGAACGAACGAGGATGGGCTGGCAATTTGGGATTTAGCCGACCAAATTGTATTCTTATTGGTTAAACCAAAATAAAAAATGATGGTACAACATGACAAAATTTCATGCCGGCTGGGGCGTCGCCCGGTTAAACAAGGCCCCCGTTGTTTTCGCCAGGGAACCACGGCGAACAGCGAAAAGTCAGCTACTGGAACAAATCTGAAAACAAATCCCAACTCAACATCACCAGAGTTAAAGATCGGTACTATCAACGTAAGAAGCCTGAATGGCAAAGAAATGGAGCTAGCTGAGGAATTAGATAAGTACCAGATCGACATAATAGGGGTGACTGAAACAAAAAAGACCAAAACTGGTGAGATCTTTCTGAGCAATAAATACAAAATGTTATATTCAGGCAATGACAATCAAGGAAAAGAAGGAGTAGCCATAGTATTCAACACAAAATACGAGGGTAATCTTCTTGAATGGCAGTCAGTCTCAAGTAGAGTAATGTGGGCAAATATGAGAATGGGGAACAGGACAATGAGACTTATTTGTGCCTGTGGTCCCACAGAAGGTTCTACTAAGGTAGAAGTGGAGGAATTTTTTGAGGCTTTAGAAAAAGCAACTGACACAATGAAAAAGGAAAAGTTGGTCCTTGTTGGGGATCTAAATAGTAGAGTAGGAAATGATTGTGAGACATACAAAAATATTTTGGGAAAATTTGGAGAAAAGAGCAAAGCTAATAATAATGGCAAATATCTGTTGGATTTCTGCTCAGGACATGCTGGTTATTACTAACACCATGTTCCAACATAAAAATGTGCACAAATTCACATGGAGAGAAGAGGCTAGGAATAAGAAGTCTCATTGACTATGTTATTGTTGATAGCGATGTTTTCTCCCTGGTGCAGGACACCAGAGTGTACAGAGGATTTGAAATTGGAAGTGATCACTATTTAGTCTTGAGCAGGATAAAATTGAATTTCATATTGAGAAGAATAACATGTATGAAAGCTTTAAAGCGAATAAAAGTTGAGCAGCTCTCAGATTTGAACTGTAGACTAAAATACACAAAGATTATTGAAGAAAAAATGAAAGAGTTTGAGAACAGGAATCAAACCTTGGAGATTCAGTGGCAAACTCTGAAGAAAACATTGATTGATTCTGCCAGTGAGGCATGTGGTGAGGTTGTGTGCAAAGATAAAAAAATCAGAACTCCTGGGTGGACACAGGAAGTTAAAGAGGCAGTGAAGGAAAAGAAGAAAGCATATCAAAAGTTCCTGGCAAATAAGTCAGCTTTTACTCTTACAGAATACAGAGACAAATGTAAGAAAGCTAAACAGTGTGTAAAACTAGCTAAACAAAAGTCATGGGAGGACTTTGGCTAGAATATAGAAAATAAATATCGAGAAGGTGGCAAAATATTCTGGAGGTTGTTGAAGAAGCTTAGGAATGGAGGAAAGAGTGCTGTAAAAGGAATTAGAGATGATAAAGGTGAAATGAAAACAGGAGAAAAAGATATCCTTGAAGTATGGAGTAATTACTTTGAAAAACTGCTAAATGAAACAAGCAGTGATGACAGCACAGTGATAAAAAACACTGACCAGGCATGCAGTCAGGAATACATATCCATACTGGAAGTAGAAAAAGCCATCAAAGGCTTGAAATGTGGAAAGGCAGCAGGAGTAGATGATATTCGACCAGAAATGCTGAAGTATGGTGGTATAAGAGTCTTACAGTGGCTGCACTGCATAGTTCAGAAAGCCTGGACAGAGGGACGAATTCCCGATGATTGGAGTAGAGCTCTCATAGTAGCCATATATAAAAAGGGAAATAAAACTGAATATGAGAATTACAGAGGTATTTCCCTACTGAGTGTTCCTGGCAAGATCTATGCAAGTATACTTGAGAAACGGTTGAGAAGAATTGTTTAAGAAAAGCTTGGTGAAGAACAAGCCGGATTCAGGCCAAATAGAGGCTGTCAGGATCAGATCTTCACTTTACGACAAATAGTCGAGAAAGCATGGGAATATAACAAAGATCTGTATTTAAGTTTTGTCGATTTGGAAAAGGCATATGACAAGGTGCCAAGAGAGAAGCTATTCAATACGCTGCAGTTATATGTTGTCAATGGGGCATTATATCAAGCAATACTTAGTCTTTATTTGAGTTGTGAGTCAGCAGTTAGAATTGAAGGAAGTACAGGAAGATGGTTTAATGTTAAATCTGGTGTGAGACAAGGATGTACATTATCCCCTCTGTTATTCATTATCTATATGGATCACATTATGAAGGAATGTGGTATTAAACCTGATATCAAAATTGGAGATGTTAATGTCAGCTCTTTTCTTTATGCGGATGATGTTATACTTCTAAATAAATCCGCTACAAGTCTGCAAGATTCTCTGACTAAATT
This sequence comes from Typopeltis vanoorti, assembly GCF_054136105.1. Taxonomy (NCBI): domain Eukaryota; kingdom Metazoa; phylum Arthropoda; class Arachnida; order Uropygi; family Thelyphonidae; genus Typopeltis; species Typopeltis vanoorti. The sequence continues at coordinate 137,202,773 of NC_143551.1, read as the reverse complement.
GAATAGCTGTTGTAATAGATATGGTATGAAGGTCAGCAATAAAAAGACAAAGACAATGAAAATAGGCAGAATCATTGAAAATGTCAACTGTGTTGTGAATGGAGAACCTGTGGAACAAGTAAAACATTTCAACTACTTAGGCACAATTTTTACTGAAGATGGTAAACTAAATATAGAAATAGACAACAGAATCAGCAAAGCTGGTATCGTGGGAAGTCAATTGAATAAATTCATATGGAATAAGAAAGAAATTAGTCGGAACACTAAATTAGCTGTATACAAGACTGTGTTCAAACCAATTTTAACTTATGGATCTGATAGCTGGGTCAGAAGTAAAACACTTGACCAAAGACTAGAGACCGCAGATATGAGAGTCCTGAGAAAGATTAGAGGCGTGAACAGATGGCATCAATGGCAATATCATATTAAAAATGAGGATATTAGGAAAGAACTTGACATTGTCAGCATCCAGGAATGCGTTAGCAGAGCTAATCTCAGATGGTATGGTTACTTAAGTAGAATGGGAGAGGAAAGATTAGCAAAACAAGTGTTCTCTGCCAGGTTGGCAGAAAAACGACCCAGAGAAAGACCAAGATATAGGTGGATTGATACGGTACAAAGTGCCTTAGACGATAGAAATATAAGATCTGATAATGTTGGAGTCTTGACAAGTAACAGACTGATTTGGAGGAAAATTGTAGATAGGAAGTTAGTAATGATGTAATTTTTTCATGTAGTACTGTCATATCCTGTACACCCCTTGAGGGTACATGGCAGGAATTTGATGATGAAGTTTGAGAGATTCTCATTTCATGTAAACATCAAAAATTGTTTTAATGTTACTTATTAATTTCTAGCATCCGTCATGTTTAGTTGATAAACTCTCATTAAATCTAACAGATTAGCTTAGGTGTTTACAGTTATTCATAACTTAAGTTTTTAATGGTATTAACAACACCAAACAATTTAATCAAAAGATGTTTTATTAATGCATATATTTCGCTGAATTTCAAATCAGCATCATCAGAGCACAACACACTTGTACACGCGACAGTGAGTAAGTAAAACAATAAAATTGTAGTGTACAAAAGATCTAAAGTCCTATTTATGGCACCCTCTAATGTTGTGGGAAAAAAAAATCATTACAGGTATACTTGTTCAGGTTAGGAGAATTCTTCAAAGCCATTGCTAACTCAAAAAATAATTTTTCAGATCTGTAAGAACTCCTAAATTGCACATTTGTTTTCTTCCATCTGATCCTGTGTGAAGGAGTATTCAAAGCGTGTTGTGCCAGTCCTGACTTGCCATAGTAATAGTAGCGAATGTATTTTTTATGTCGTTCCAGGTGGATGTTAACTGATCTTCCTGTTTGTCCATAGTAGGTCAAGTCACAGTTACAGGGAACTTCATACATTCCAGGGTGTGCTAAAGGGTGAAGTTTGTCCTTAATCAAGCAGATCAGAGTTGCTAGTTTTATATGCAGTTTGAAAGTAGTGTGAAGGCCATGTTTCATCAGTACTTTGGCTATCATTTCCGATGCACCTCTGACATAGGGAATAGAGATAGTCATGTTGTGTTCCTGCATAGTAATTTATCTATTTTGTGGAGATTGTAGCCGTTGGCTAAGAACTTTCTTTGGCTGTCTTTCTCTCCCAAAAGTTTGGGAAGTTCTCATTTTATGTTAACGTCAAAATTTGTTTTAATGTTACTTATTAATTTCTAGCATGTGACAATCATGTTTAATTGATAAACTGTCATTAAAGTTTATTATTATGGTTATCATGTAATTTTGTTGTTTTATTGTTATACCATGGGTGCCTTAAAGATTAGCTGACAAAAGTTGTGGGAAGACTGGTTAGAATATGATTATTATTATTATTATTATTAGCAGTAGTATTAGACCTCCAGGGAGTCAAGGACTCATCGAGGGTGGCCATGCATCACCCACACTTGCTGTCACACCTTTTCTTAAATTCATTTGCATTAGATGCACTCACTATTTCGGTACACAAACTGTTCTACTTATTCACTTTTATATCTTCCCTCTTTCTCCTGTCTACCAGCATCTGCAACCCACATATATTCTTATTCTCACCTCGTAATCTACATTCCATAATCCCAATATCATCTTTGTAACTCATATTTGCACCTTTTCCACAACTGCTTTATCCCCTTCAAACCCAGGAGACCAAATCTGTGCACAGCAGTCCAGGTGCACTTGCATCAAGGATTTGGAAGGAGGCAAAATGACTTCTATATCTTTACATGTTAATGTTCATTTCAGCATTACAATTATCCCTGGGTCTTATTTGCAATTTTTGTTATGTGACCCTTGCACATCAAATTGCTGTTCACCATAAATCCAAGATTTCTATCCACATCAGATACTCCAAGCATAATCCCACCAATATAATATACCCATTAGATATCTCATTACTCCAAAGTGCATATTTATATACTTCTTAACATTGAATTGACAGTCATTATCATTTGCCTACATTTCCTACCTATTCATATTTTCTCTAAATGCTGTATATCATTGCATCCCTGATTACCCTGTCTAACTTTTAATCATCAAACAATTGAAAATCTGCTGTCAGTCTCTTTCCATTATCAATAATATATAGATTAAATGACAGTGGTCCAAGGACTTATCTCTGGAACACACCACTGGTCATCTTAAATCTGGCAGATCACACCTCCTATATGCTACATTCTGATACCTGTCTATCAGCTACCCACTTATCAAAACCACTAATTGACTTCCAATCCTGTATTCTCCAGTTTATGCAACAGCCTTTCATGTGGTACCCTATTAAATGCCTTAGCAAAGTCCAACAGTATCATATTGTTTTTTTACTCTTTAGAGACACTTGTGACATTATGATTAAGAATTATAGACACATAAACACAAGATTATTTTAATATTTGCGAAATATTTCAGTCTGAAAATAACAGACTATCTTCAGTGGCTACATAGGAACAGTTTTTAACAAGGTGGGATACCAAGAATTGATCATTCAAAAGTAGAACGAGCCGCGTGATGTTACATTGATTAGCATTAAAGAGAGGAAAAATTTCATCAGAGTGATGATTAAATTATAGGTATTAATTCACAATTTCATAATTTATAAATAACATTAGACTAATGTAGGAATTAAAAGTCTCAATTTAAAAATAATAATAAAAAAATGTCTTATCCTGATTAAACTTTCCCATATTTTGATAAGAATATACAGCCATTTCGATTCAAGTTAGGGCGTTGAAGTAAGGCCTCAGCACTCTCTTTGAATAGGTGTTCAAATTTATAGCGACATCTGTGTAGAAGGCGAGTCTTGGACCAGAGGATGTTGTGGCTTGTCTCTATCCCATGCTGAGCCAATCCAGACTCATCGGATTTGTTGTGCTGAATGTATGATTGATGTCCTTGACTTCTTTTAATTCTTGAGACTTTTAATTCCTACATTAGTCTAATGTTATTTATAAATTATGAAATTGTGAATTAATATCTATAATTTAATCATCACTCGGATGAAATTTTTCCTCTCTTTAATGCTTAGCAATGTAACATCACACAGCTCGCTCTACTTTTGAGTGATCAATTGTTGGTATTCCACCTTATTAAAAACTGTTCCTATGTAGCCACTGAAGGTAGTCTGTTATTTTCAGACTGAAATATTTGGCAAATATTAAAATAATCTTGTGTTTACATGTCTATAGTTCTTAATTTCAGTATCATATTGTATCCATTTCCTTCATCCAGCTGAGCCATAACATTGTTATAAAACATGAGCAGTTTGCTAAAATATGACCTCTTTTAGTAAACCCATGATCTTCCTTGCAGAGTATAGTTATCTGTCTATCCAATTTTTTGTATGCGAGTTCTTACTAACTTCTCCAAAATCTTCACAATTACTGCAGAGATACTGATAAGTTGATAGACATCCATCTTTGAATCACTCTTTTGCAATGGGATTATTATACATTTTTATATACATCATATACATTTTATTATACATTATACTATTTTTTGGCAATATCCAGATTCTTGCTGCCTGGAATTGCTCTTAGTCATTCGTGTAGTTTACCATAAGACTATAGTGAGCTAAAAGGATAAGTATGAGAAACTTCTCATAAGAATAGAATTTTATCTCACCTAACGAATGTTGCACAGTGTGTTTGTCTGTACCACCTTGCCAAAAATTTTTCTCCTAGATTGCTTCTTTCTAAATGCAAATTGGCAGACTGAATGATAGAATTTCCATAAAGCATTTGTATGTCATATTTGCTAGTTTACCAAACTGTTTTCTAACTTTTCATAAATGATATTTTAACTTATTAAATATAGATATGAGATTTCAATATCCCATTGCTAACTGGTTTGTGTGCATGTGTGAGTTCTTGAACTGGTGATATTGGACAGTTGGAAAAGGGAATGCCAAGTATGGTAAGACTTTTTTGGTAGTGGTTAGTCCAAAGGGAATGCTTCCAAGATCCAATCATCCAAAATTTTTTAATTTTCTTTTGTCAGCATTTGCAATTAGTCCACCGACTGGTGAATTTTTCCAAAATACCATGGACCCATTATGAATGGACTAATAGGAAGAGTGGCCTATTAATACTTGAGAAGTATTGGCAATTCTCAAGTATTTTCAATTTATGTTATATAAAAAGGAATCCAATGATGTCTGTGTTCCACTTCGATGCTACTTCATTATGATGATATCTCTGAAAGTGTATAAATATTCATAGTAGAGTTGCACCTCCTTTTCATCAATTGCATCACAAGGTGGTGCAACCATTCGTACATTTGACATTTTCAGTTTTTTCCATGGTACTTCATCACTGTTTTCATTTTTCTTTTCCCGAACAAGAACCTTATCATCTGTTTCTTCTGGAGCCAGTATCTGGTAATCAGGATCAATTTTACTTTCTTCTAGGCATGTTTCCACAAGTGATATCTTGTTTTACAGCAGTTATCAATGTTTGATGGAAATTGGCCTGAATTCCTACATAATAAAACTCAATTTTAATATCTTGAAGTAATTTCTTTCTGTTGTTTATTTGGCAGTATGGTTATCTTGATATCTTTCCACGATTCAGCAAAGTTGTACATTGCAAACTTCAGATTATAATTTGTGCTATTTCATAATGTATATTGGCCTCGGTCATGAGCCAGACCGAGAGTTATTTATGCTGTATTCTAGAGCATAGTTTACCTTCACATATTTCCAAAATAGTTTGTTCTTTAAGATTGACATGATTATGTGATATAGGTGATATACCTGATTCCAGCTCTTCTTTATAACTTCTAGATTTCCTTACAAATGCTTAAAATAATTACATTTTCTTGTCAGTACTATTACTTTGTCTTGAAGCTATGTATAATAGAAGAGGAGATATGAATTCAATCAATCTGAGAACCAGTGCCTTGATTCGTGTAAGCCTGGAGATCAGGGTTGTGAATTTTCAACACATCTGCTAGATGAGTTGAAAATCAAGACATACTTTTAATTGTGCATATTGCTACTTCTCGGGTCACTTATTTTGTCTAATATGGAATTTTCAATGCTGTTCCAATCTCTGGCTACTGTAATGTTGTGAGCACTGTATAAGTAAGGCTCTAATTCCTGGAACAATTGTCATATCCTTTTATTGTTTGTTGGCTGGAGCATATATGTTTATAAATCTTGTTATAAACCCAATATTTTATAATAAGATTTAACTTCTTTCAAGACCAGTATGTCTGGTCTTGAAAGGGCGAATCTTCTTTCAAGATTCGCCCTTCTATGTCTCTTTGGATATTATGGAAGATCCAAGGAGGGATGCAAGAATAAGAATCCCTACTCTAGCCTTGTTAGGCTTCCAAAGCTCCAGTAGGACACAGTTGGTATTTATCTGTTATGATTTTTATATCTGCAGAAGTCTGTTTCTTGGGAGAAATATAATATTATGGCTTAGCATAAGTTTTCATATGACTTTGTGTTTAACTGGACTGTGAAATCCACATACATTTTATGAGTCAATGCAGAAGAAAGATAGTAGTGAGATGTAGCTGGTAAGTCTTTAATCTTTAGATTTTGGTTTCATGTGGCCAGATCTTTGGGATCCTCCATACCGTAACTTTTTTCCAGCTTTTTTTTTTTTTAATCTTTTCATTATTTCAATTTCATGGCTGATGGTCTTGATTTGGAAGCCAGTTATTTTATTTATTATTATTATTTTTTTTTCTCCCATGTAGATGGTATTCATATGGAGAGAACTTGGCATCATTGTGCTTTATTATTTTTTTCTTTGTGTCTCTTTCCCTTTATCAGCATGATATGGTTCCTGATAGTTCATGAATTCTACTCAGTCTGAGGAGTCTTCATTTGATGATCCACAGCATTTGTCGCCTTTACATTTTTATCACTTCTTGTAGATATACAGATTGTTCTTTTTTTAATTGACACATCTTTTCTTTTTGATGATCTTGTCTGGATGCTAAGTTCTTTCATATGTCTTACTTGCTTTTCTGTTTCCTTCTCTTTGATTTTTCCTTCTAGGAGAGTTTCCTTTGTATTTGCTCTTCTATCTGTTCAGTTGTTACAATGATATCCTTACTGTTAATTTTAACTGCTGATGATCTTCTGTGGTTGACAGGGAAGGTGGCTCCAGGATAAGGTGGTTAGTCCTGTGCCTGCAAGTATACTTTGTAAATTGTGTGCATCTCCTGGCCAGTTTTCTGATTGCATGATGAAAAACCCAAGTTTCTTTAAGAAAAATACCAAGCCACTGCCATATGAGACTGGCTAACTCACCTTCAGTTGAAAATCCCTAATAATGGTTCCTTGCATCCTAGATGCCTTTCCAACCAAAGGACATCACCAAGTACCTTCTTTGCCAGACTAAATTGGAAGATCTGATTTCCAATGTATATGCAATCCTGACAGGTTGTATTGGTGTTCCTGCTCTTTTGGCAAAAGTTTTAATGGACAGGTAATAATGCACTGTTCAGAACTTTTGCATTTCTACTAAGATTTGGGACATTGACTTTGACTTGACTAATGAAATGTCTGATCTCTTCACACTTGAAGCATTTAGCCATTTTCATTTAGCAGTTTCCACCGAATTGATTATATGAGCTGCAATGTAAGCATTGTCTTTGCATCCCCTGGATAGGTTACCATAACTCAAATTGTTCCAGTATTGATTAGAATTTTCTGCAGGCATCTTCATGTCCATTGTGAAGTTGACCTCGCCAGAAAACCAGTTGACATCTTCACTTCAGATATCCTTTTCTTTATGTTACTTATTTTATCCTATTTTGAGAATGTCTAGATAGATGAGGATTTTGTTGCTTCTTTCTGTGTATTCCATTGGAAATCTCTTGACTTTTATTGTTTTCACTTAGATTCCTACCATTACAGCTATTATTATGCTACCTTCAAATGTAAAACCCTATAGTAGTTTCCATCTCTTTAAATACAATTAAATATTTCCTTCTGTCATACAGCATGAAGAAATATATTTTATTAGTTCCTACAATCTCTTAAAGCCATAGTATTACACCCTGATAACTTAAGAATGTGAAATTTTCAGTTATCATGATGTAACAAGTGAAGGTATAGTAACTAAGTAAGCAAGCTTGTTCATAAGCAGATATCGTTAAGAGCCTTTAAAAGTAACGAATACAAAAAAAATAAAAAGAAAGAAAAACATGCTTGCATCCAAGTGAAAAATATAGCTGAAATTGTTTGTTGAACTAAATAAAAAAAAAAGAAAAAAGAAAAAAAAAAAGGGAAATTTATTACAGTTGTGATATGATAAAATAAGGTTAAGTAACCTTATTGAAGATTAGTCATAGGATTTTGTATGTGAGAGGCTAGTTTTTACACTTGCAATAAGAGATTAAAGATTCGAGTTAATTCTTAGAAAATTTTGTAAAGGGGGATTACTTTAGTATAGATGACATAGAGGTTAGCTTAAACAAAAACCAAAGCTCAAGGTCATAATCCCCGAATTGAGACTTCATCATGTGTCAGTCGCATGCACTTGGACCACATAATGTTTTGGCAGAAAAACACCACTCTAATTGGTCAGTGAGGGTGGGGGGGGGAAAGAAATTGAAGAAGGTGCCAGTAGGGGTCATCGTATAAAAGGGTTAGGGACCCCCCCCCCCCCGAAGGCTTTTTTCCTCAGAGTTTTTCTTCACGAATCTTCGGATAGGTCTTGCGTGGTTTACTCCATCCAACACAATAAGGAAACAAAGAGTGCGATACCGTGTTCCTATTAAGAAACAAGGGACGCCGTTTAGTTAAAAAGAGAGAAGAGAAGATAATGTCAGTGTGTTTTATCGTCCAGTGATTGTAACGAGAGAAAGAAAATTCTATAAAGGAGTCAGTGCCCACGTGGTGAATTTCACAGCTATAGAATAGATGATCCTATGTATGTCCTTGATTGAAGAATGTAAGGTAAAGATTGTGAAAGCCCATCTTAGTGCCAAAAGAACTTAGGAGTGATAAGTTATAGAAGAGTTCGTCCTAGGAAGGTAAAATATCGGAAAAAGATAGAGACCAGTGTAGAAGACCCAAGTCAAAATGTACTGTAAAATCTCGTGTCAATTCAAATCATATGTAACTGTAGTCATTGTTCAATTACTGGACAGTTGAAAGGATTAATGAGAATTATACTAGGACTTTAGTACATGTCAAACTAGAATAAAAATGAGCTTGTTATTACTAATTAAGACGTAATTCATTTGCCTAGAGATTTATGCATGTACATTGTATTTTAATTAAGAGAGTTTTAAAGGTCAAATGTGTGTATTAGCTCAGTGAAAGGATAATTTTAATCCATATTGTCTTAGTGAGAAAATTAGAGTAACTGATTATATATGTCCTAGAAAATACAGAATTATAGCGTGATCAAACCAGTAAGGGGATAGACAAAGGATCAACTAGTTCTAGGATTATACTTGTTTGTATATATAGAATCTGTTATGGCAATATGATCACAATTCTCATGTAGGATCTTAACCTAATACTTGTGTTTAACTAGTGAAAATTTGTATTATATATTCTTAGTATTGAATTGAGTTTTATTTGATAAAGAATGAATTGTACATGTTTAAGAGTTCAATAAACTTTTGTTTATTGAAAATACAGTTATCTGAGATTGCCGCTCAATGCACGACTTGTAACAACGTACGAACCTAATCGCGCGGGGGGGGGGGGGGGGATTTGTCGAGATAAAGGTCACGACTGCATATTAGTTTCACACCAGACGTATTTTGGTAATTGTTCCTTGTTTTTGAATTTTATATCTTAAACTAAATGTCCTGAAAGATGCAGTATAAAATAAATATTTAGGGACGCTAAGGGGAGAAGAAGCTTGAATATTTGTATATAAATAAGATTTGGACAAAGACAAGTAGAGTTTCACATGTAAGGATAGTTGAAAGCCTAATAATCGTAAATTGGGACGCTACAATAGTCACTTATCTCCCACTTCACATCATGGAATTTCAGTTTGTAGTGCTTGCAACCTTGAAAGAAATTGGTACCACTTTCTCAAAAAGCTAAGAACTTTTTATTTATAAGGAAAGAAAAGAAAGAAAACATTTCACTTGGAGGATCTTGATTGAAGGACTTTAAAAAAATCTGATATGAAAACAATTTTACACCAGAAAATGTTGTTGCTGAGCTACTCTGAAATTATGGGTGTGAACTTTGTTTGTGATTGCTGTTTTAAGGATACTTGTGACATAAGACTGAATGATATATGCACGTAAACACAAGAAAGATATTTAATTAATTCAAAATATTCCGTTTTATACTTAATACTTAGTGATATAACGTCACGCGGCGTGTTCTATTTTTAACGATCTATTGTTAGTATTCTAGCTTGTATTTTTTTAAAACTGTTCTTGTAATACCACTGAGGATGGTCTGCTATTTCCAGACCAAAATATTTGGTTAATTAAATATCTTTCTTGTGTTTACATGCATATATCATTCGTTTGTGATTGCAAGGATGGAAAAATAAGAGCTCCCATGATGGGCACAAGAAGTTAAAGAGGCAGTTCTGGGAAAAGAGAAAGCATACTAAAAGTTCCTAGCAAATAAGTTGAGGATGTTCTAAAAGAATACAGAAAAAAATGTAAGAGAGCTAAGCTGTGTGTAAAAGTAGCTATACAGCAGTCATAGGAATCAAAGAAGATAAAGGTGACATGCCAACTGAAGATAAGGATATCCTAGATGTCCAGAGTTATTACTAATTTGAAAGACTGTTAAATGAAAGAAACAGTGACAGAACCCTACTAGAAAATTTTCAAGAGGAATACAAAGAAGAGTACATATCAATACTTGAGGTAGAAAAAGCCATCAAAAACTTGAAATCCAGCTGGAATAGATAATATTCATCCAGAAATGCTAAAGTATGGAGATATAAAAGTTTTGCAGTGGCCACACTGCATAATTCAGAGGGCCTGGTCAGAAGGTTGAATTCCAGATGATTGGAGTAGAGTTCTAATAGTTTCCATCTATAAAAAAGGGAATATAGCTGAATGTGAGAATTACAGAGGAATTTCTCTCCTAAGTGTTCCATATAAGATTTCTACAAGCATACTTGAAAAGAGGTTGAGAAAGAATTGAATAATAATAATAATAATAATAATAAAAAACGTGGAAAATTACAAGCCGGGTTCAGGCCATATAAGAGGTTGTCAAGATCAGATTTTCACTTTACAAGAAATAGTTGAGAAATCATGGGAATATGTCAAGCATCTGTACTTAAGTTTTGTAAATCTGGAAAAAGCATTTGACAAGGTGCTCAGAGAAAAGCTTTTCAAAACACTACAGTTATGTGGGGTAAATGGAACATGATACAGTGTAATATATAATATGTATTTAAGTTGTAAATCAGCAGTTTGGATGAATCAGTCTATTTAATTATTTATTTTTTGTCAAGTTTTTCAGTATTTGGAAAACTTTTCTCTCTTTTTTATAATGTATAAAGCCTGACAAAGCCAACAGTTTTTCTAGGGTGAACAAGACTAATCAGTCATAAGTTTCAGAAATAAAGACTAATAAAATATTCTTGTTTATTCTTTAATTAATTTTTTTTCACTTTTTCTCTCATTTCCTCATATTTGTTTATAAGCAGACCAGCTCTATGAATTTTTTCCGAGGTGCCTCGCATGTAGGGAATGGTGATGGATTTAGAGTAATCCTTGTTGTGAAGGGGGAGGGGGTTGTGGTTTATGGGTACACCACAACCAGTTTGTGGTTTACCTACATGGCAGGACAGCAAATATCAGAATTTCAGAACACAAGGACTACATCCGGTTTCACCAGTACAGCCACTCTGGTCTTGCAGACCAGATAC